>NC_045771.1:17146612-17414112 GCF_008692025.1 Phocoena sinus
TGCTCACTGACCCTCCTGATTTCCACCCTTCCCGCACTCAACTCCTTTGAGACTTACTTTTTTCTATGGCCAAGTTTTCTATGAGCAAAAAAGTAATTGAAATATTCAATCGGTCTTTTACTGTTTCTCGATAAATTTTACTAAGCAACAATTATCATCAATGATATTATTAAAAGTGGATTCAATTTATCCAACAAGCCGAAGTACACCCAGAAGTCAATCTATTCAAAGGACTTGGCAATGGTAATAGGAATGGCCCCAAAGCACAACCAGCTGTGTACCATGTCTTTTGTCTTGCTAGTCCCCATATCTACATATCCTGGGTTCTCAAAAATGTTGGTTGGATTTAATTAACTTGAAATGTGAACACCAAAGCTAATAAACAAATGAGGTTCTTCATGCTGCCAAACTTGAATCTGGTTACAAGATATGTCCAGTTATGACTGCTAGTTCTGGAGAAGCTTGACATGTACAACTAGAGGAAGAGAGAGAGAGAGAAGGAGAGGGAGAGAGAGCGGTAAGGGTGAGGTGAGATGGTTGTGGAATCCCAGATGGGTGATAAACATGAGAAGGGCTGAAGCAGGGCAGAGAAAAATCAGAATATGGGGAGATTCAAGGACGCTGGAAGAAGTGCCACCAGGAATAAGCTTGTGCCAGATGTGATCTCCTCCATTCTGCCTCAGTTCATTTGGACTGCTATAACAAGAATACCATAGACGAGGAGGATTCAACAACAAGCATTGATTCCTCACAATTCTGGAGGCTGGGGAGCCCAGGACCAAGGCACTACAGATCTGGTGTCTGGTAAGAGCCCCCTTCCCGGTTCACAAATGGCTATTTTCTCTTTGTGTCCCCACATGAATGAGGGGGTAAGGGAGCTCTCCAGGGTCTCTTTTATAAGGGCGTTAATCCCACTCATGACGGCTCCACTCTGGTGCATTAAGCAACTCCCAAACACCCCACCTTCTAATACCATCACTTTGTGGATTAGGATTTCAACACGTGAATATGGGAGGGACACAAACATCCAGTCCATAACACATCCCTATTCAGGTTGAAGTCCTGGGTTAAAGCAGAAGATAGTCTTACTGGCTGTTTCCTCAGGACTTCCATACCCTCCTCTCTGTACTCTGCCTCCAGTTTGGTATCTCTGTTAGATTACTATCAGTTGGCCTTTAAAAGTACAGGTTTAAAATTTCCAGTTCAACCCTTTTTCATTAAGATATACCCATGGAGCAGGTTTCTCGAGAAAGTAGCTATTCATTCCTTATGTAAGCAACACAATGAGTGCACATCTTAAAAGAGAATCATAAAGCAGTTAGGAGAAAGGAGCAGTGCATGCGTGTGAATGTGGATTTGACCCATAAACATAAATCTCCTCATCAGCAAGATGTTTCATCCATCTTAACACTGGAGCCACTTTGCTCTTTGCTGTACTCCAAATTGCTCCTCACTAGTGTTTGGTGGAAGTTCGTTAGTGTCATATACTACAAAAACTATCATTGCATGAACAAAATCCTGGAGTATGCTTCAGTGGAACGATTCCCAGAACTTGCGTTCCTGAGCTTCTTTACTGCTTCCTATCTGTTCCTCCTCCATCTGACACTAAGCCTAAAACGTATAACTGACCCAAATGAGGATGAGTTGAGAGTCGAAAGATACTGACTTTGTTTTCCTTTCCAGCCTTAAATTAAATATTTCTCCATCTTTCTCTCTATTTTGACATTTTTATCGTGGAATATATCATGCATAAGGAAATGTATATAATGTTTACACACATACCTACAGTTTAAAGAATAAAATGACACACATCTGTGTGATTTAGCTCTCTTTCTCTCTTAACGGAATTTTTTAGACACATACTGGACTACTTAGGAAATAAGAATGAAAACGATAAGTTCGAAGGAAGAAAATACACATTAAAGCCTCCTGAGAAATAAGAAAACAATCTTAAGACTGGGGAAAGTTTCCTTTTAAGTTGAAAAAGAATTAAAACAGATCCAGCGGCCTGTTTGACTTTGTCCACTTCCCTTTTTTATTTTCTTTCTTCTTTTCCTCTCTCCCTCTTTTTTCTCCCCTATCTCCCCTTCCCCTGAACCTTAAGTGACATGAGACAGTTAAGAGACAAGCCACAAGGCAAAGAGCTCTCCAAAGAACAGTCTGACAGCAGCTAACATGAGACTTAGGCCAACGATTCCAAGAAAGAGGTTTGAGGACATGTAATCCTCGCCCAACGTTCCAACTACACGTTTTATAGCAGTTTCAGTGGAAGAAAACTGCTCCCTGAGTCAAGACCAGGATCACATACCCAACTCTTCTCCTGTCTCTGTTGAAACTCCATCCCCGCTTCTGATGAGGAAGTTTTCTAACCCTGAGGTGCTCCCTGATATGTATCAGCTAACAGAGCCTTTAAACTCTATATGAGTTGCCTGAACCATTTTTTAAAATTAACGGTCACAATGCTGTACCGCATTGTCTTTACTTTTCGCCCGAAAGAGGACGCTCAGCTTTCCTTCAAGGATGGACTTGCCCTCCCAGACGAGCAGGATACCCAAGGTTTCCTCACCACTCACTAGGCTTTGCCAGTAGAGGGCAGTGGAGTGGTTGGAAGTAGTAACCTGTCATCCCTAAATCTGTTGCCCACCGCGGCTGGCATCATTGGGATTTTCCCAACGTCATCTTTGGAAACTTCCTACCCTGAATCCCTCCTCCTCTCACTCCTCCATCAGGTTTTTTCTCTCCCATGTCTCCCCGTCCATCCAGAGAGAAAAGCAGCCATCTGCTGACAGGAACACTGTGGGGCAGGATGAATGATTCATCTCCCCTCTGGGGAGCCAATCTGGTCCCGGGTGAGCGTTGAGTGACCAGTTATGGCGGCTCACTCCCCCGTGAGAGGAGACGAATCGGAGAACAGGCGTTGTTTCCTGAATTAGATTTCTGCATTCTTCCGAAAAACCCTCTGAAACCCAGACAGCTGAACTGACATGCCCAAGATCACAGAATTAGCGTCCAGGCTGAAATTAGAATCTGATATCCGTCCCAGAGACTTACACTGAGTGTTGATAAGTAATGGTAATAATAATGTTTATTGAGTACTAACCATGTGTCAGGCACTATTCTAAAAACTTTACATGCATTCACTCCTTTCATCCTTACCAGAAGCTCTTTACTTTGACGTAGTCCCACTTGTTTATTTTTGTTGTTGTTGCGCTCTTCCAAAACCTGATGAGTCAGAGGTGAGTATTATTTCTATTTTAAGGATGAGGAAACTGAAACTCAAAATAATCAAGGAACAGCTAGTGAGGATTTGATTCTAGGATGTCTTATGTCAGACCTAGAACTTATAAAACCACTGACATTTTCGCTGCTCTGTGGTAAATGAAAGAAATAAGGATGGCACAGTGCGTTTTTCTTAAAGCTAGATTTATTATATTTTAAATACTATCCTTTATTATATTCCGTACTTCTTATTTTAGAATATTAAAAATGCCCTTTCTTTTATGAGAAAATAGTGAGAGGACATGGTAATTGTTGGTGTTTTATGAATTTTATTTTTTAATAGAATATATTTTCAAAGTTGTTTATGTATATGAAATTGCAGAGTCTGGAAAGCACTTCCTTGCATTTTTTGCCTCCTGTTAGGAATTCTGGGAGAACTTTAATGCTTTTATGCTTCCTCTGCAGGGTTCTGGCCTGAGCTGGGGGAATGGGGAGGTGCAGAATGACAAAACTTTATTATGTTCCTTATATCAGTCAGGACTCTTGATTGCAAGTAAATAACTTAAGTAAAAAATTAGTATATATTAATTAATTTAGCTGAAGCATTTGGGGATCAGTGGCTCAAATTATGTCTTAAATTATATCTCTCAGCTTTGCTCTCTACCATATATTGGCTTAATTCTGAGGCTCTGTGGGAGCAAAATGGCTGCCGACGGCTTCAGTCTTTCTCTATGTTCAAGTTCAGAGGGGCAAAAGGTATCTCTCCCTAGTAGCCCCACATAGGATTGTCTTTTGAATGGCCTGATTTATGTTGATCCCTGAAGGAGTCATATAGCCAAGGGTGCATTGATGCTACCTGACCAGTTCTGAGTTACACATTATACTCCTGAAGCTGGTAGTAGAATCAGCTCCACTGGCAGCACTTCCTCAGACAACAGGAAGAGGATGGTTCTCAAAAGGGAAAATTAGATACTGTCGCCAAAATAACGGATGCTTGGTGGTCCAGCGGGCAAATGTTCATTATTCACCTACCGTGTGCCATTCGCTGGGCTGGGTACTACTCAGGGATCACTTCATTTAACTCTCGTAACAATTCTGTCAGGCAAATAATAACTTACCAGTGAAGACACTAAGGCTCAGAGAAGCCAAAAACACAGAAAACATCAAAGACTAGTTGCTGGGAGATCCAGGAATCAAATTCTATTCTGACTAACTTCATTTCCCAAGCTCTTGATTTTTATTTTCTAATTTGCCTATCCTACCCATCCCTTTACCATTAAAACTGAGGATAAAGTAAGGCATGCTGTATATTTCAATGATGGCTTGGTCCAGGGGCTCAATGACCACCTTTCCCAGGCCCACTCCTACGGAGGGGTGACTACTCCCTTCTCCCACTTCACCAAGGACTAAGAATTCTTTAAATATGTATTTCTGCTGTCCTCACCACAGTTGAAAAGCCAACAATCAGAAACACTGATTATGTCTCACCGCTGGGTTGAAAAGAAGATATAATCCGGAGCAATTCTAGATGGATGTTAATCAAATAAGAGAACAATGTTTCTTTGAAGTTTAATTTAGAATTTTCCAACATGTTAATCATGTGACATCCACACCTCACAGAATAGGTCCTTTAGCCTTAAAAAAGAAGTGCATTGGAAGAGAAGGATTTCATCACTAATATATTGAAGAACAGTTTCTCTATTCACTCTGTAGCAAACATAATCACCCCACGACAGTTCCAGGAAACTATTCTCTGAAGCAGTAAATCTGTCCAATCAAAATGAAGTGTTCAGAGTCGTAAATAGTATTCAATGCTTCATCAAAAATCTAAAACAAGACCACTATTTGCAGCTCCAGGTATCATTAGGCATCCAGACTTGGGTCATAAATAAGATTCCTTTAATCAAATACAAAGCCAAGACTGAGAGCATTAATCTCCAGATTCACTCAATGTGAAAAATAATTTTCATTATTTTCCAAGGAAAGTGTTCACATTTGGCAAAGAATAGTAGTCATAAAATAAAAATAATTCCAGATTTTAATATTATTGTAAAAGCAAAGTAGTCATGTTAAAGCTTGGCTGTCACCTAATATCAGGCAGGATGGTCCATGGCCTCACATGGACAATATTTCATTTGGAGGGTTCTCTGCTCAGCTGTCAGTCCACACACCACCTCCTTGTGGCTCCAGAAAGCTGACTTGGATCTATCTCTTCCTCCTCCTCACTGCTTCTCTCCACCCGCAGCTCCTCTAAGCATAGATAACGATCATGCTTACTGGACATTTTAGTTCTAGTCACACATATCATGAGGTCCAGGGTAAATTACTTTCTTGACTATTCAATTTCCATTTCTTCATGGTTTGAAGGGCATTCAGCTTAAGCCTAAACTCTGTTCACCACTGAAGTTCAGATATGTGGGACACGTCCAGTAAACTAATGGGGGACTTGCCAAAAAATAATTGAGGAAAGAGAGACTAAGCACTTCTGGGGAGAGAGTACATCCCAGGAGAATGAGGCAGCCAACCACAACAACCTGGATCCAGTTTTTTAAAAAGTCTTGGCTCTTCAAAGGGTCATGAGCTTGGGCAGCAGTGGGCATGTCTGCTCTGAGAAGTGATGCCCTAGCAGCAGGGGCAAAGGTGCCTGGTGAGAGAGTGGGGTGTGGTACTCAGCGGACTTTCAAGGCACGTCAAGGTACCTCTAAGCAATGGGCCTGGAGCAGTGTACCAGGAGTGGAATAGCAAGAACCTTATGGCAACCAACAAGGAGCTTGATCAGACACTTGTTTTTCAGTGTACAGGGACTGTAGAGGGAGGGGGAAAGAGCAGGGGTCTGTGATCCTGTATTAGGTACTAGCAAAACAAGGATTATATAAAAAAATGGTATCGAATGTCCTTCCTTAATACCTTCCAGCTCTGAGTTTGAAAAACTTTATAATTCTAACTAGCTGATGGTGGGGAAAAGAAACATTGCTCTCTGCGCCCTGCCCCAAACCTCTGCCCCAAGTCCTCACTAGCAGCAAGTTAAGCCTCCAGAAGACAGGAACAAAAGCAACCACTACTGAATAGGATACCCTTCCCTCCCCCTTGGGAGGGTCAGACTGTGACTCCTGCCCAGCCTCCCTCTTATAAAGGGGCCTCTTCCCTGACTGGCTCCTCCCCCCCTACCCCTCATCACCCCGCCCTGGGCATCCCAGAGCATAGGCTTCCAAGAAAAGGCTATGCTCATCTTTTGTGACTCCAAACCTCACTCCAGCTACTTTCACTGAAAAATAGATATAGGAAACTCCTGATCTCCCTTTGTCCTGGTCCCTGGAAATCCCAAACTCGGGTTCACTATTACTAAGAACATTCCAACATTTCAAATGTAGACAGTCTATGAAGGAGTTTCAACTCAATGGTTAGTAACACAAAATTGTTACTTTTTTCAAATCTTTCTCTCAATCGTGTTTTTTCCAATAACCCTGTCCTACTTCCTAGCAATGACCTCTTGGCACCGTCCATAACTCAGCAGTCCCTTCTGATTATTAACACTACTTATATTAAAAATTCTAATACCTTAGCTAATTAAAAATTGTTCATCTCAGGCTTCCCTGGTGGCGCAGTGGTTGAGAGTCCGCCTGCTGATGCAGGGGACACGGGTTCGTGTCCCGGTCTGGGAAGATCCCACATGCCGCGGAGTGGCTGGGCCCGTGAGCCATGGCCGCTGAGCCTGTGCATCCGGAGCCTGTGCTCTGCAACGGGAGAGGCCACAACGGTGAGAGGCCCGCATACCACCAAAAAAAAAAAAAAAAAAAAAAAAAATTGTTCATCTCCCCTTCTTCAAAATAGCTAGATCCATAGGTCCTGGGTTCTTGGCATAAAGGATGAACACCGTTTGACTCTGAAATAACTTCTCTCCTCTTCTCCTTTCAAGATCTGGCTCTTCTAGCACCTTAGGGGCAGGGAGGAGAAATAAGTGAAGGCAGTGGTGATCATGTCCATGAGGGCAGATGTCCTGGCCTCCCGGTCTCTGCCTAAACACGTGGCCTTCTTGGGGCAAGGCTAATTTCACCTTGCCCTCCCCAAGCCCTGAGGAGCCCCCCAGAAAAGAGGCCTCCCCATCTCTCATCTGCTCCATCTACAACGCATGCCTCCAGCCCTTTCTCGGGTTGGGTGGCCCCTCGCTTGACCCAGCAGCCACTGGGCATCCCTGTGTTCCCACCCTTCCCCTCACCTCTGGGTGGTCCCTTCTGTGCCCTCAGAAGGACTAGGGTGGGTGTGGCCCCATCCTGTTCTCCTCCAGCACCTTCTCCTCACACCCGGGCCGTGCCTTACCCAGCTGGGGACAGCTCTTCCAACAAGCTTCCTGCTCAGGAATCTCCAGACTAGTAGCGGCCGTGTCCCCAGGCCTCACACACGGACAGAGGCGTGTGTCAGACTCACCTAAAACTTTCCCGCCCTGCTCTGTACCATGCCCAGGTCAGCACAGAATGAGCCTGCAACTTCTGGAGTTCAGCACCCCTCCATCAGGGAGAAGATACGACGCCCTCAAACCCTATGACTGATGGCCCTTGAAAGCCCTTCCCTTGGCTTCTTGGAGAAGAAAGAAACCCCCATGGGGAAGGAGGCTGGAAACCTCTTACCTGGGCCCTAGTGACACCATCCAGACAGGGATGGGACAGGGGGTTATGGTCATGAGGCAGATTTAACCATCTCTTAGTAAACAAACACAAAGGGCCCCGTAGGTGGTGACCCTTTGATAGCTATCTTCAGGGTATGGGGTACTTAGCTGTTTTGTCCTCAGTTTTATACTTTTGCTGTAATTTCAGCACAAAAAGACAGAATCATTCTCTGGCATGGTGCCAGTCCTCTCTACACCATCAAACAGCCACATCCCTAACCCTCCACCTGTAAGGACCTTCCCACTTAGGGATAAACCCCATCCATAGTCACCTGGCACAAATACAGTGAGACCTCCAGCCGTTTAGGAATATAACAGTACTTTCATACAATAACCTAACATCTAGAGACAATAAGAATAACATGTAAACAAACCACAACATGACTTATGATACCACCCCTTATTCTTATGACTTTATTTCACAGATTGAAAAATTGAGACCCATAAACTCCCAAATTGCATAGAACGGTCAAAATCATCACTTGACACCTCTAATAACTTCAAACTACTCCACAGCTCAGTGAAGAACAGTGCTTTTGTATTCCCAAATGAAAGTCCTAAAATACCTTCCCAGTGACGTTTCTTGCTAATTTTACCTAAAGGTTATTGGAGGAATTCTGATCTTCAGAATCTTCAAACCAGAATAAAATTTCATGTAATTTTATGTTAAGCCTGATACATTTTGGACACGAGTCTAACTGTCCATTTGTAAAGTTGAAGTTCATCACACAGGGTATAGCATCCTTCCCTGGAATGTTCTTTCATTTTAAATATATCATTTTAGGGAATATTATAGTCTGGCATAATCTGACACATAGAAAAGTGTGTGAGTGCTTAAAATATTCCAGGCACCAAGTCGGTGTCAAACACAAAATAGGCTTCTTGTTTATCTAAAAATAAACATAAACGATCAGATGACTTTGTCGGCCTGTAGCAAATCATTTTCTTAGCTTTTCTGACGCAGTAGCTATTCTGTTGACAATCTGCACTTAGAACATGATTCATTTGCCCATGGCGGCAACGTGAGAGCCCGTTTGTGTTTTTCTTAGCGACCTCCTATGGAGATGGAAAAATGTAGCATCCAAATTAGCGTATAAGCCCACCCCCCTCGAAGAATGCTTTTAGAAGCCTAGATTTTTTTTTTTTGCTTCAAGTTGTGTGTTAATGAAGGCAGTTATCAGTAAGATTCCCGGGCCCATACCAGAGTGACCCAATACCAGGTTTCTCCCTAAATCGCAGTGCACAGTGGCCAACAAACATATCATCATCTTGTTTTGCTGCTGTTGTCGTTATTGTGGTTTGTCCTACAGCACCGGCAAAGTTGGCTCACAGCAGCCTTTCCAGGAAGCCACGTTCTCGGTCTAGGTAGCACATTAGGGTCACCCGGGACCTTTTAAAATCCTGATGCCCAGACCACGTAATTCAGAGTCTCTGGGAGGTGTATCCGAGCGTGGGTAGTCTTTAAAGGCCCCAGATGATTCCAATGTGCACCATAGATAGGGATCCATGGCTGTAAGGTAACAATGCTGAAAATGTGCAGAGAAATGTGAGACAGAAGCAAAAAATGTTGACTACTAAATGGGAACAGTTCAAAGCGGTAATCAAATAAAATTTGCAAAGAAGTCTACTTTCCACTTCCTATGCTTAAAAGTATCAATGGTAGCACTGAGTTTACCTGAAGGTGAGGTTCGAGAAAGTGAATATACAGAAGTAAGTTTGGAAAGGTAGGTCGGCGCCCTAGAATGAAGGACAGTGAATGCAGGCCTAGAACAATGGGCTTCATGCCAGTCACCAGGGAATCACTGAAAGTTTGGGTGCAGAGATGTGACATGATTAAGGGGTATTTTAGGAACACCAGTCTGTCAACAATAGTAGGATGGATCAGAGAGGGAGAAAATAGGGTCAGGGAGACCAATTAAGAGGCGATTAGGGTAGTCCAGAATTGAGGTGGCCAGAGCCTGAGTACCGAGAGCGGCAGCCCCGGAAATGGAAAATAACTGTAGCCATTGAAGGAATGGTGGTGGAGAACTGAAAATTGAGGCTTCAAGTCAGGTCAGAGACAAACAGGATGCCAGGAAGAGAAAGAGTTTGAAAATAAGAGAAAACAATTTTCACCTTTTATTTGTGGTTACCGTGAAACACCTAGAGAAAAGGTTTACTGGGCAGCCAGAAATATGAGCGTGGGCCTCAGCAGACAAGTCAAGATGAATCAAAACCAGATCTTTCCTGTTCTCAAAACAGGAAAGGTCATTAGAGAGGTCATTAGTCACCAGACTCAAGTCTTGAAGGCAAGAGTTATATCTTAATTATCTTTTTTTACTGCCAGGATCTGGAAAAGTTCCTGGCACATAATAGATGTTCAATAAATGTTTGTTAAGCTGAAATGAACAGTCTGAAGTGATTAACAGGGAACAGTCGGAGACTCTGAAAATAATTTTTGCCGAAGTCATAGTTTGGGCTAACATCTGCCCTCTGTTGCCTCTGATGGTGTGAAGACCAGTAGAAGCATGAGAACAGACAGGAACATCCTACCTCAGAGACCTAGTGGGAGCCACAGGTCCACAGGTGAGAGCTGAGGCCCGTAGTGGCAGGGAGGAGTGAGGAAGGAGCAGGTGGGATCCAATAACTGACATTTCTCAGGGCTTGATTCCTAAAGTCACTGAAGGGGAATCTCTATGCAGAGAATGAATTAGAATAAACTGAGTAGAAGATTTATATTTTGAATAGAACTCCAAACATGTCCAACTTAGAAAAAACATTGATACATAGAGAAAAAGCTAAATGGTTGACAACTCTAGGACAAATGGCTCCTAATTTAACATCATTCATTGTTCAGAAATGGAAGAAGTATTACTTTACACCACAGTGTCACTGTTATTCAAATATGCAGGGATACTGGTATAATTAATAAGAAGTGAAACTTTATGTTAAAAATCATCCTCATACTAAAATATTTAGGAACTAATGTTTATGGCTTTTGACAACAACCAGCCATTATTTTTTCTAAAATTTTTAATTTAATTGTGAATAATTTCAAAAGCTCTATAAAATCCTCTTTTAAATTGTCAAGATTAAATTAATATTAAATTTAAATGTATTAATTTGTTAAATAGTAATCACATTATATTATTACTGTATTAAATTTAAATGTAAATTAAATATTTTATCTTTGTTTTAAAATATCTTTCTGCCTTCATTAAAGGGTATGATTTTTGTTATCTACTCTTTTCTCCCCTCTCCTTTCCTGGAGATTGATATGCAATATTTTTATGTTTATAATTAATATTTTTATATGTGTGTATTCAAAACCACCATAGTTTTGAATACACAGTTTTGAATACACAGAAAACCACAGTTTTCTGTGGGGTTTCCAATAAATGATCTTATACTATATAGATCCAACTTGCTTTTTGAACTCATTTTTATTCATTCATTTTAACTGCTATATAGTCTTCCATTGTTTGAATAACTAGAGTTTACCAGCCCTTTCCTTTATTTAGGGTTATTTAGATTGTTTTCTTCTCATTTTTCTTTCTATTGTAAACAGTGTTGTAGTGAAGCTCCTTGCACGTCATCTTATATATATGTGAAAATTTCTCTAAGCTGAATTGCTAGATTTGAGATTATGCACATTTTATAGAATATTAAAATCAGAAGCTTCACCTGAGATCCTAAAATGATAGATATCAGTTATCAAAGTGAGATGTCAGACCAAGACAAAACATACCATGGCTTCACTACTCTTACACCCTCCATCTGTACTGAATGTAAAAAAGGGCCAGCTTGTTGCAGATGAAGGAGAGAGGATTTGTGATGAGAATGTCTTGGAGAGAATGGCGCTATACGTCCTAGCCTGTTCTGTGAACACCCACCAAGGAGAGAGGCGGGTGTGGAACTACTTGCTTTTCACCTCAATCCAATGAGTAGAACCTGAAAGGCATAATCTGTGACTCATGCAGTATACAGGCCAGCTCCTATCCAGATCATATGAAGGGCTAAAAAGAGCTTGTTGATAAGGGGCACGTGAAAGAACAGGAGGCTGCATTAGCTCAGCCTACAGCAGCCTCTTCTAACCTCAGCCTCTGCTGAATGTCCAGCACTCAGCAAGAGAGACTAAAGTGGCCTAGTATAAAGCATCATTCCTTGAGGAGGTCAGGCAGCCACCTGGTCGTGGGTCGGTTTTACAACATCTCTTCTGACTCTCAGGGCAGCAATTCCTTTACTTGGCATTATGTGTTTGCCCTTCTTCACCACAGTGCCTCTGCCAGCGCCATGTTCTCTACCAATATGGAACCCCACAGAACCTCACCTCAGAATAAGGAACTCATTTTATAGCAATAGTGATGCATTTATAGGCTTGTGGACACAGGATTCTTTGGTCTTAACGATGTACCCATCAACCAGAAGCTGCCGATCTGGTGGAATGGTGGGACAGCTTGTCGAAGGCTGGCTAAGCTGCCAACTGGGGTTCAACACATGTGAAGTTAGAGAGCACGAATGTAGCATGTGCATTGAATTAACAAATTATATTCTCTAGTTTCCAATGGCTGGAAGTGAACCAACAGCCAATGTATTTTAGTCTCTGATCACAAGAAAACCAGTCCACTCCGGTAACCAAGGAGTGAAATTAAAAGCAGCCCCTCTCATAATCATACCCAATGGCCCACTTGTGGAATTCATACACCAAATTTGGACTCTGAAGAGTTAGAGGTACTGGCTTTCTTGGAGGAGGGGACATCAGTAAGACTTACACTAAACTGAAGGGTGCAGTACTGCTTAGCCAGCAGGCAAAGAAATAACTGTAAGCTTGGTGACTTACTGGTACCCTTGAAGAAGTAAGATTGCTACTTCACAATGGGAGCAGGAATGAGCTGGGGTTTGGGGTTCATGGGGTATCTCATAGTACTACCAAGCCTAGTATTAACTGTCAATGAGCAATTACAGCTAATGTGTCTCAGTGTGAGATTCCCAGAAACAAACCCTGAAAAGGATTTGAGTATGAGTAGTTTATTTGGGACTAAGCCCAGAAAACACCAGTAGGGAAATGGGAAGCAGGACAGGAAGAGAAAAACCAGTATTATCAACCAATTTACAACTGCGGGCAACAGACATGCAGCCCTCCTGGGCAACTCTAACTCAGTGTGGGACACACAAAGCTACACAGCGGGGAGCGGGCTGTTATCCATCTCCAGGTCCATCTGTGGTTGAGGACTGATTCCAGGGGATTCTCTTTATGATGCTGCCAGTCTTCTCCTGGAGTATGGGCTTCTTCAGTCGTAGAGTTTGCAGGTGTTCTCGGCAAGCAGCCTTCTGTCTGTAAATGTGAATGCTGAGGGTACATAAGCAGGACACAAAACCGTCTGCTATACACCACCACCCAGCAAGGGCAGAACAGCAAAAAGTTTGGGTGAAGGTCTGGACCACTACACCAGGCAAGCCATCCAACCCAGCTTAATTGCTGACCAAGCAGCGAGGAATCCAAGATGGTGGTGGTGAAAGGAGACAGAATATAAAGTACAGCGTCAAGACCAACTACAGGAGCAGGACCGTCAGACATGAAACACTAACCTGTTGCCATATATCCTCCAAGACATCACAAATGGCTACCACTTTGAAGAGGACTTCTTCTCTTTTCTGAGAAGAAATTAGAATAGCCCAAGAATAAAAATGGAGACTCTGTATTACAAAAAGGAGCCTAAAATAAGGGGAGAGCGTGATTAGATCTGAGAGGCCACAAGAAAGACACTGCATCTGACCCTAATCATTCACAGCATCTCAGATTCCCTTGCCTCCTGGACCATGCTGCCACACCCAGGGGTTGACACGCACTTGTCCTGTGTGTGCCTGGACCTCCCCTTCATCACTGTCGTGCGACCCAGAACAGCAGTCACACAGGTAGTTTCTGCTTCTCCCACCACTTCTGGCCCCAAATGAAACACGCCATGTAGAGCATGGATCTGGCCTCCTGAACCGTGCTGAGCGGGTAGATACTCAACCCAGAAGTGTGCTGGAGTGGCCTTCCCAGAGGAGAACTTTGACAGTTAGGAGGCAGGAGGTAGAAGGCACCAGGTGGGTAAATGTTAGCTCCTCCTTCCTCCCCTCAACCCATCTTCACTGCTCTGAGGCATTTTCTCTGCACAACCTCATTTCTGAGCACCTGCTCCACAGACTTCCTCACTGAGGATGGCCAGGGCAGGAGGACCTCATGCCATCACCTCCCATCTCCTCTGCCTCAGTTCCCTCTCCTTCATTCTAGCTGCCCTGGATTTGCACTTCCCAAATAAAGCCTCAGCACTTTAAATCCTTGCTCCAGGATCAGTATTTTAGAAAACCTGGCTAACTGCATAACACTTAACCAGGGTCACTCTAAACTCAGCACACCTGTGGGCGGGGAGGGAGTAGTGGTGTTTCAGATCACACAGGAAATGTGAATTCCAGCACCAACCCCATGGAATGCACACTTATGATTGAGAATTCTCAGAAGATTTCTTTTTTAATTTAATTTAATTTATTTATTTATTTATTTTGCGGTACGCGGGCCTCTCGCTGTTGTAGCCTCTCCCGCCACGGAGCACAGGTTCCAGATGCGCAGGCTCAGCGGCCATGGCTCACGGGCCCAGCCGCTCCGCGGCATGTGGGATCTTCCCGGACCGGGGTACGAACCCACGTCCCCTGCATCGGCAGGCGGACTCTCAACCACTGCGCCACCAGGGAAGCCCAGAAGATGTTTTAAATTACCATGCCACGCTATGCTTTGCCAAGACTGATGAGACAGGTAAGTCTCGTTCTGCAGGGAACATTTCTTTCACCCTCAGCAGGTTCAAGTTGTTCATCAGAGGTCTCTCCTTTCTCGGGCACTGAGCTATCTTTGTTTTCTTTCCTCTCTTTTCTTTCTTTCCTATCTTTGTTTTCTTTCCTGTTTCTTTCCAAATAAAGCTCAGGCTCCAGGTACAGTGCGATCTGGGGAAAACTAGAGGTCCGGAGCTCACTGACTCCTGGGGAATCACGACTTTCTGCATCTCTGGTCTCTGAGTGTTTTTCTCTTTTACTTCATGCTTTTAAGAAGTTGTTTCTTTTTGTTTCGAATTCGGCATTTTAAGTACCCAGTCCTGGAAGGGTTTTCTTGAGACATCTAGTCCACAATGTTGCCAGAAAAAGAATTGTTTTGGAGAACATTCTTGTTTTGAAACTATCTTGAATGTACAGAAAAGTTGCAAGTACAGTATGATTTTTCCAGAAACATTTAAGATAAGTTGCCAGCATGAGCCTGTCATCCACCAGTCCCCAAATACTTTAGTATGTGTTTCCTGCAAAACATATATATATATAACAATTATAGTAGTTCTCCTGAAACGTCATTTAACCATCAAAACGAAGAAATTAACACCAATATCCTAATCCCCAGACCCTGCTCAAATTTTGCCATTTGTCCTAATAATGTCCTGCTCAGCAAAAGGATCCAATTCAGAATCAAGTTCTCCATGTACTTGTCGTGTCTCTTTACTCTCTTTTAATATGGAACAGTTCTTCCTTCTTGCCCTGACTTACACAACCTTGACAACTCGGTGAAAAAGGCTGGTCATTCTGCCAAAGTCCCCTGAATCGCGGTGTGTCCGACGATTATGCGTCTTTGGCAGAAACATCTTGGAAGTGAGGCTGTTTCATTATTATTGCATTTTCTTCGGTTGGCACATGATTTTGATTTGTCTCAGTGCTGATGACATTCACTTGATTGAGCTTGTGTCTACCAGCCCACTCTATTGGAAAGTACCTCTTTTTTGTTTTATAAGTAATCAGCATTTTGTGGGGATTTTGAAATTATGTAAATTTTCCATTGCTCGTCAAAATTTCACTGTTCTCATTTGGTAACCTCTATTGGTTTACACACGTCGTGCTATAAACTGTTACCATAGCTATTTGATGTGACAGTGGCATTCAGTGTGATGCTCCAGGTGTCCCCTATTTCGATCCCAGGCCATCCCAGTGGAGTGAGCTTAGAAATATATGTATGCATGTAATACATACATCCATGTATATCTGTGTTTGTTCCTACATCTACCTATACTGAGAACCTTGACTCCACGCAGATGCCTCCAATTCCAGTCCAACAACTACAGGATTGTGGTTTTGTCCCTTTCTACTTAGTAATTCTCTCCCTCTCTCTGATAGTAGGGTATCTGGCTCCCAATTATTTTAATATATTTATTTATTTGAACAACACCCCATATGTAACTAATCTCCACTCCCATGTGGACACCCTCGTCACCCTACTCAACTTCACCACCTCCCACATAGGGAGACTTCCTCCTTCCCTGTCCTGGGCTCTGACACCCTGGGCCAGGTAGCCCCTGTGCAGACGCCGTTCTCAGGCTGCTGCAGGGACACCCCCCTCACCCCACTCAAGCTTCCACACCGCGCACCAGGCCGCCCATGGTGTAGATGCTCACCTTACTCTGCTTGGGCTCTGTCACCCCACCCTGGGCCACTGGGACTAGTACCTGCCTGCCCCAGTGTGGATGCCTGTCTTGCCCTGATAGCTTTGAAACTGGATTGTTCAGGAAGAAAAGGGGAAGGAGAAGAGGTACCAGAGATTTTTAATGTACATACTTAACAAAGAGTAAAGTTAGCCAATAAGCCTATCTTGTCCCTAATCAATTCAAGGACTCTAGAAAGTTTAACTTCTGTCCTCACAATACTCCCCACCTCAGCTTCTTACATGTTATTGTTGTCAGAGTTTTTTTCTCCTTTTTTATATCTCCAAAATTTATAGTCACCTTAATTATTATTTTGTTTAGTCAATGCTTATTTATGTTAAGCGATATTTTACTTATTTGTCCCCCATTGCTTCATATAGTCCACTCCCTCTATCTGGATTCAGTTTTCTTTTTTGCCAAACTCTATCCTTCATTGGCTATCCTTCAATGATCCTATCAGACCATTGGTCTGCAAGAGGTGAACTTTGTCAGATGTTGTTTTTTCACTCTTGCTCTCTGATGACAGTTTAATTGCATAGAACAATTGCATAGAGTGTAGGGTGACCAAGTGTCCTGGCTTGCCTTAGGCTGGGGGATTTCCCCAAACAGGAATTCAGTGCTAAAACCAGGACAGTCCTGGACGAACTAGAATGATTGGTCACTCTACTTCTATATTCTACTTTTTTTCCCTTGACAGTATTAAAACTATAATTCTATTGTCTTCTGATGTCTATCAGTACTTCTGAGAAAACTTCTGTGTGATAAATTTTTTTTCTTTGAGAATAACTTATTTCTCTCTGGCTGCTTCTGTGATTTCCTCTTTCCTTTGATAGTCTACCAGAGTATTGTTAAATAGCTTTATTTCTTATTCATCCTATTCAGGATTAGTTACACTTACTGAATATGACGATTCATATCTTTCATTAATTCTAAAATATATTTAGCCTTTATCTCTTCAAATATTTCTATTTCTTCTTTTCTGTTTATTCTTTCCTCTGGAACTCCTGTTAGATACATTCTGTGTTCTCATTATATACATTGTGCTTCTTAACCTCTCTTTCAGATTTTTCCATCTCTGCAATTCTCAGTGATATATTCTGAATAATTTCTTCAGCTCTGCCCTCTGGGTAAGTAGTTATCATTTCAGGAGTGTCTAATCTGATGTTTAACCCATTCACCGAGTTTTCAATTTCATTGGCTAAAATTTCATTTCTGGAAATTCTACTTGGTTCTTTTTCAAATGTTTTTATAATTTTTCCAGAGTGTTATGCTACTTACTTATATAGACTATTTTTCTTTTATCTCTTTAAATCCTTACAAACATTTATTTTGTATTTTCATTCAGATTATTTCATTTATTTCAAGGACTTTACCTCCCTGCGTATTTTGTTGACTTACTCTCTCCCTTTCTCTGTCTCCCTCTCTCTCATGATGGATTATTTTCTCACATGAATTAATATTTTGATTATGAGATAATAATTAGAGTGAATTGACTTTTCTATGAAAAACCTGCAGGCCCAGTTATGGGAGTATATTTTCAAAGTGTCTTTATCCTTGCTACAGCCTGGTGCCCCAGGATATCAATACATAGTGATTAACTCTAATTATTTTTCAGTTTAGGGATTTGGGGGACACCTAAGTGGTTTTTAGGAACCACACTTGTGAGATACAGGCCTGAGTTATAAGTTCTTCTTGGGAGAATTTTTTTTATCCAGAGCTCAGACCCAGAGAGGGAATATCCTCTTTATCTACCTACAATGGTGGACTGTTTTCTAGACACCGTTTACATCGAGGGTACAGTTTTTGAGGACTTTTGCTTTATGCAAGGGTTGCATTTACAAGACAGCTTTTCACTTTGGCTTAAGGTCACCAAGACAGAAACTCTTACCCCAACCTATACCCATATCAGGACAGATACATCAATATCCATAACACTCCGGTTTCATTTTTTTCTTCATTTCTGACATGTGGTATTTCCTTTCTTGTGACCAGAACTATGTATTCGAAATTGTTTTCTCTAGTATTTCTATGTATTTGTAGTGGGAGATTTTGGACACTGCCTTAGTCCACCTCTTGCCAAAACTACAATTCCCCGACGTAGCCCACACCTCTTATGTACCACTTAGCATCATCTCCACGGCACCTGCCTCTTCTGGCCTCTGCTGTACTTATAACTCTGCTTGGATTCTGACCAACTTCATTAGGCACAACTTGGCAGATTTTCTAAAAGTTCCCATTTTCTTCTAAACAAGGAAAAGAGACTGAGAAGTTGCTCTTCGATAATGACAATAGTATAAATAACAATCTCTAGTTTTTCACTCATTTCCATGTTCTTCCACATGTGCATCTCATTCAGTGTCCATAACAACACTGGTGCCAGCTCAGATCAGAGCTCTCAACACCAATGCTGATTACACATTCTTGCCACACAGCTTGAACACCACCCCACTTTCCTGTTTGGATACCAGACTTTCTCGTTGTTTCCAGCTTTAGTCTGCACCCCAGCATCTAACTTGATCTTCTTCTAAGTAATTATATCATTCTTATTCATTCTACCTGTGGATCTGAAAGGAAAGATGTTTCCTGCCTTTGAAGAAAACTTGACAAAAGCCAGGACCATTTACACTAGTTGCAGAATCAATGGGAATTTTTAAAGAATTGATTCTTGACTAAAACAAATTTAGATCTCTGAAACAGAACCCCCAGGACAACATCAAATAAATTAGGAAAAAATTTTACTCACTCTTAAGGTCTGTCCCAATGCCAGCGTGCAGTAGCTACAATGACCAGAACTCATGCAGTCAACTACCCCCACCTGTACACACACACACACACACACACACACACACACACACACACACAGTGCCAATATTGTCTGACCTGGCTTCATGACTTTCATACTTCTCCACCCCTAAACAGTCACTTTTCTTTCACTCATACTGAGAAACTGCAGATCTCAGTTCCCAGCACAGGTGGAGGGTCTGGCTGCAGCATATTTTATTCTGGATGTGTATATATCTTCAGAAATGCTCTGTAAACAAAAGTAAAGTTAGAATTTATGGGAGCATTTTATGAAAAGTGTATAATCTCTCACATGCAGTCATCTCTTGGTATCCAGAGGGCATTGATTGGTTCCAGGACCTGCTATGGCTACCAAAATCAGCAGACGCTCAAGTCCCTTATATTAAATGGTGTAGTATTTGCATATAACCTACTCACAATCTCCCAAATATTTTAAATCATCTCTAGATAACTTATAATGCAAATGCTATGTAAATAGTTGTAAATACAATGTAAATGCTATATAAACAGTTGTCCGCACACAGCAAATTCAAGTTTTATTTTTTGAAAGTTCCTGGAATTTTTTTTAATATTTTTGACCTGAGGGTGATTGAATCTGTGGATGCAGAACTTGTGGATAATGAGGGATGACTATATAAATAATTCCATACATACAAAAGAATTAAATACTATCTCTTATGTTTTACAAAATTTAAATTAAAAAAAGAGAGCTGGAAGAATAGAAGATCCCAGTCAATTCCTATCAAAAATTAGAACTGGTACTGGGGATTCTGAACATGTAAACCACTCCAGGTCTAGATCAGAGAAGAAGAGTCATTTTTACTCAAAAAGATACTGGGGACTCTGCATGAACCCTGACTTTTGACAAAACTAAACCTGGATAAATCCTGACAATGTTGGAGATAAGTTAACAGAAAAACAAGCAAATAAACAACATATATGGTATAATAAAACATTTTCTTGCAAGGAAAAGAATATATTACTCTGAATACACATAGGGAGGATACACACTGAAAATTATTTTCTGTAGGAAACATAATATATTTTTATTGTGGTATAATATACATAACATAAAATTTATCATTTTAATCATACAGTGTACAGTTCAGTGGCATTAAATACATTCACATTGTTATACAGAACATATTTTTTATATTCCTTTACAATATCTGCTTCCAAAAAAAATACAAAGATATAGCTTCTGAATTAAAAAAAAAAAAAAAGTACAGGAAGCCAATAGAAGAGAACAGATTGAAATAAAGACAGAGATAAAAAGGAGGTGACTAAAAACTAGAGTACAACTTTTGATGAAACTGCATTAAAATTCATGTTGAAGGCTGTAAAAAGCAAAACTGATTAAAGAAGAAAACCCATTCACAGGTGTGGAGGACAAACCTCAGAAAGTCTCCCAGAACAAAAAAGAAAGATGTAAGAAATTTAAACATTGAGAGAGGTGATAACAGAAATGAAAGAAATAAGTTGACTGGTCTAAGGCAATCAAGGCAGCCCTAGCCCCACCCACCATCATAGTGATTGGTTCAGAGCAGACATGTGACCTATGATTATCCAATCAGAGTCAAACACAGAACTCTTATTCAGCAAATGTGAGAACAGATGCCCTCTCTCCTCCTAGACGTGAATAAGGAAGCCGTAGAAACTGCTGGCAACATGTCACGTAAATGTGAGAATGTTTGCTGAGAATGCAGCTTACAAAGGATTAGGGAAGGGCAGAGCCAAGAGAACTGACAACCTAAAAACAGCATGAATCCGGGATATATGTTGCTTGTACACTTTTCTATCTCTGGATTGTTTAGTTTTTGATCTAGTAAGCACTGTTTATTATTTAAGCTAGTTTGAGATGTAGTTTTCTGTATTTAGATTAAAAAATATTTCAATGAATACTATTAGTAAAATTTCTCAGTTAGTAAAATTCCTTCAAATCAGAATGCCCAATCTGAAAACTGAAAAAACTAAGAATATTTCTAAGAAAATTAATTTTTAAATGACCTACACTTAGCTCTAACCTGGTGAAAGTCTTAAACGTCAGTGGAAAAGAAAAAATACTAGACGTTTTCAGACAGAAGATACAATTAAATATCAAGCTGACCTTAGACTTCTTGGAAATACTAAATACTGGTGTACAGTTAAACAATGACTATAAAATATTATGGGAATTCTTGTCTTGACTGAAGAATTCAAAAATAGGAAAAGCCTTATTTAGATGTGAAAAAAACAAAAAGACCTCGCAAGCTATACAAAGATTGTGGAAGTATACCAGTAGCCTTCCTAAAAACTGCTCAAAAACACAATATAAGTAAACAATTGATGACTTAAGATTATAAATGCAAGAAAGGAAAAACTAATATAAATAGACTGACAGCACAAAAATTAATCAGCTGTTCTTAAAATGCGTGAAAAATTCAATTCGAAGTCCAAGTTATCAGTATGTCTCAAAAGATAATTTCCATGGTTAAAACAATAATTGAGCTCTTTTGTCTTTAGCTGATGATGGCGTTTAAGGTGAGGGCTTCAGCCATTTTGGTAAGTTATTTGATTTTTCTGGGTCTCTCCCACATATACATCTTATTAAATTTTTATTTGATTTCTCTTGTTAAATAAACAATAGGGCTTCCCTGGTGACGTGGTGGTTAAGAACCTGCCTGCCATTGCAGGGGACATGGGCTCAAGCCCTGGTCCAGAAGATCCCACATGCCGCGGAGCAACTGAGCCCATGCGCCACAACTACTGAGCCTGTGCTCTAGAGCCTGCAGGCCACAACTACTGAGCCTGTGTGCCACAACTACTGAAGCCTGCACACCTAGAGCCCATGCTCCACAACGAGAGAGGCCACCACAATGAGAAGCCCGTGCACCACAACAAAGAGTAGCCCCTGCTCGCCACAACTGAAAGCCTGTGCACAGGAACAAAGACCCAACACAGTCAAAAATAAAAAAAAAATAAAAAAAAAAATTGATATTTAATAAAAATACGGCTCCTTTATAACAATTTAAATTAACAAGCATTGATAGTGGAGAACAGAGGACTTCCCTGATGGTCCAGAGGCTAGGACTTTTATGTTCCCAATGCAGGGGGCCCAGGCTCAATCCCTGGTCAGGGAACTGGATCCCACATGCCACAACTAAAGATTCCACATGCTGCAACTAAAGATCCCGCATGTCACAACTAAAAGAGCCCACATGCTACAATTAAGACACGGTGCAGCCAAATAAATAAATAAATAATTTTTTTTTAAAAAAAGAAAGTGGAGAACAGAAAATGTGGGACTTGCAGGTATAGACATATGAAATCCCTCACTGGGCATAAGGAGTCAAAGTTATCATTCTGTTCTTGACTTCTATAAAGAGAGAAATATAAATTAATTAGATATTTGGTAATATTGAAGTCAATCACTACTACAAGTAAAAGGAAAACGCTTAATTTCAAAAGCACAACAGAAGACAAACTACGTAGTACATGTAGTCAAAGACAAAAAACAATGGAAAGCATAAAGAGACACAAAAATAGAAAAAATAAAATAAGCGTCAAGGAAAACCAAACATAGGTAGATGAAAAAAGTATGAAGGTAATTGGTTATTTTATTAAAAGAAATTTTTGTCATTAGAATTTTTTTTTTTTTTTTTTTTTGGCTGCCTCGGGTCTTAGCTGCAGCATGTGAGATCTTTCATTGTGGCACACGGACTTCTCTCTAGTTGCAGCATGCGGGTTTTCTCTCTCTAGTTGAGGCACATGGGCTCAGTAGTTGTGGCATGTGGGCTTAGTTGCCCTGCGGCATGTGGGATCTTAGCTCCCCAGTCAGGGATTGAACCCGTGTCCCCTGCACTGGAAGGTGGATTCTTTACCACTTGACCACTGGCGAAGTCCCATCATTAGAATATTTTAAAACACAAATCTATGTTAATAAAAATTATAGTGAAACAAAAACAACAAAGAAAGATTAAAAATACAAAAAATAGCAATGATAAGTTTTTGAGGTTGAAGGGGACATTTCCTGTTGTTTCAGAATTTGTTTAGAGCCCCAAGGCTGAGTATATTAGAAGCCAAGTATCACCAAATTCTAAAGAAAGCACTAAGTAGCTCTCATACGCCTCCAAGGCTTATAAGATGCCCACGCCCCACCCTGCTGACATAAAGAAAAATGAACAATTCAGAGGAAGCTTGGTTGAATTGGGAGAGGTTTTAGAGTAGGCTTCATTAGGAAAATGTGCTGAGGCTTTTCTCTCCCCTTGTGGAGGAGGGTAGCGAGTACGATCACCCAGATCCATGAAAACAATCTAGAAAGATTGGGGGTGCCTTTAAGAAGAGGAGATCTGCATCTCAGTTTCCTGTCAAGTACACAACATGCTAAACTATGGAAACTTGTAAACTCTTCCTGTTGTTGCCATCAGAGCAGAGGAGCAACAGTTAAGAAAATGCTTTGAAGTTTGACATGCATCCCAGGGAGACTGGGGCCTTAAAGAACAGAGAGACAAGTGTCTGGTACTCCTCTGAACAATTCTGAAAGCTGGAGCCTGGCTGGAGGAGCGTGGAAGGGAAAAGAAGAAAAGAGGCAACAGTGTAGTGGAACAAGGGTGAGGGAATTTTCTCTGGGCCAGGAGGACCCTGGGAAGGCAGGCAGGCTTGAACGTGGGTGAAGATAGTCCTCCAGGGAGAGTGGCTTTCTAGGGTGAGGAAACCCAACAGGAAGAAGAGTGCTGCTGGGGTAAGAGTCGTGGGCAGGGGTCATGAGATGAATTATGCAGTGGGTCTGTGACCATTAATGTTATGTGTCCACTTGGAGAGGCCACAGTACCCAGATATTTGGCCAAACATTATTCTGGATGTTTCTGCGAAGTATTTTTTAACTAAATTAACATTTAATTCAGTAAACTTTGAGTAAAGCAGATGAGCCTTCAAATGTAGGTGGGCATCATCCAATCAGTCGAAGACCTTAAGAGAAAAAAGACTGGCCTCCCCCCAGGAAGAAGGAATTCTGCCATTAGACTGCTATGGCACTCCAACTGCAGCACCAGCTCTCCCCTGGGTCTCTGGACTGTTGGTCTACCCTGCAGATTCTGGACTTGCCCTCTCCCACAATCATGTGAGCCAATTCTTTAAAATCAATCAATCAATCCCTCATATTTTCTCCCTCTCTCTTTCCCTCCCTACACACACGTGCCTGTGCACGCACACACACACACACACACACACACACACACATCTCATTGATCTGTTTCTCTGGAGAACGCTGACTAATACAGGGTGCTACCACACAGGAAGTATCTAAGGCCAGATGGTGTTACCCAAGAGATTACCATGATGCAAGGTCAGTTTTTTTTTTTTTTGATTTTTAAGATTTTTGCTTTTTTCTCTTATTGCTTCTCCTATATACACACCCACGGCCCCGACTCCAGAAGAGCTTCAAAAGGAAGGGAAAAGAGGAGAAAATAGTGGGGGAAAAAATAGACCCTGCCTGTCCCATCAGTGTCCTGAGCTTAGGGTTCTTGGGGAGGGGAAGCTGGGGAAAGCTGCAAATGGTTGAAAAATTAGACTTTTGCATTAGACTGAAATTAACATTGTGGTCATATCATCAGAGAGGAAGGAAGAGAAGTAGGCAGGGCACATTTAAAGACAGAGACCTGAGAGAAATAATGAGCTTCATAATTGTGTCCCAAACGTTTCACAGATTTCAATAAGCCAGTTATTGCTAGATCAGAAAAATAACAAAATGTAGGGGAAGGAAAGAGGAAGAAAACAAAGGAGGGGGAGAGAGGGTAGGAACAAAGACATAAGTAAGAAGCTGAAGCAATATAATTACCAAAGTAGGAAGAAGTCAAGGGAAAAAGTCTTTAAACTGGATTATGGATCACTATACATTAATTAAAGTATAACTCACAGTAACAATAGAACAGACAGGAACCTACTAAATTAAATAGTACAACATAGATATGAGGAAGAAAACGGAGGTAGGGGAAGTCTAATCTTCTAAAACTGATTCTAAAAATATTAGCCTGAAGGGGTCAATAACCACAGGAGAAATTGAAAAAGGTATCAAATCATCATTTTCCATAACAGGTCTAAGTTAAAATATTTTACAGCTACATATCCAAATACTTGAAAGAACAGATAATTCCCAGGCTACGTAATTTTTTCAGAGCAAAGAAAAAGATGAAGAGTGACCCAATTCATTTTGTGAACCTAGCATAACCAACTCTGACCCTAAAACCTGATAAAAATGTTTTAAACAAGAAAGCTATATGTTAGTATCATTTTTTAGCATGCTAATTCTAAATAAAAAACTAGCAAATTCAACCCAGTTGAACTTTAAAAGCATAACCCACTATGATCAAGTAAAATGTATCCCAAAAATGCAAAAGTGGTTCAATATTAAGAAATTAAAAATAACAAATCAATAAGCCAGTAATAGATAAACCATACGATCATGATAGCATATGCAGAATAGGCATTTAATAAAATTCCAAGCTTGTCCCTAACAATCTATCTTAAGCCTAGAACTAATATATTTAACAATGAAATATTAGAGATATCCCCATTAAAGTAAGAAGCAAAGTATATGATACTCCATATCATCACCATTATTTAATATTCTGTAGGCTTTAGCCAGTATAAGACTCAGAACAGGAAATAAGAGAAATAAAAAAGGAATCTTTCTTTGCAAACAAGAAATAAATCTAAAATTTCCAAGAGGATCAATTGAAAATTTATTGGAACATAAACATATAAAAATCTATCACCTTTATGAATGGCAGTAATAACTAGTTAGAAAATATAATTTAAAATTCCCTTTGTATTACAGCACCAAAAACAAAAATTGTAATACCTCGGAATAAACTTTTAAAAAGTAGGACTTCCCTGAAAAAGAACTAAACTTTACTAAAAGCCTTTGTTGTATAAAAATCATGTAAAAAAATAAGAAAGAAAATAACACCCTTCAACCAAACACATGATCATTAAAGAGAAAGGTAAACTCCTGAACACATATTTTAAAAAGTAAACCTCATTAATAATCAAAGAAATGCAGATTAAAGCAAAAACGACACCATTTTTCACCTAGCAAATTAAAGGAGGTCTTTATTTGATTAAGTCTCTATTTTTAAGGATACCACCCAATACTGGCAAGAGTGAGGAAAGGTAGATACTTTGGTGTTTTCACATACTGCTGGTGCCATGTAATTGCAACAATCTCTCTGAAAAAAAATTTGTCCATGTGTATATCATTAATATTAGTTATAATATACATTAGCACCTAATTCTCCTTTTAGGAATCCTTAGGGAAAATTTTGGGTATATCAACAAACATTTGTTCTAAGATGTTCACAGCAACATTATAGCAAATAAAAGGGAGGTGGGGGACTTCCCTGGAGGCCCATAAGACTCCAAGCACTTCCGCTGCAGGGGGCTCAGTTTTGATCCCTGGTTGGAGAACTAGGATCCCAAATGCCAAATGGTGCAGCCAAAAGAAAAAAAAAAGGGAGGTGGGGAAGTAAATTTAAAACATTAGAAAAACACTTAAGCACATTATATTTTTACACATAATTTTTAATGGTTGTATAATATTTCAGTTTATATGCTATTTATAAATATATGTATATATTTACCATTAAAAATGATGTCTACAAAGAGTTTTTCATTTCACTGGGAACTGCTTATTATACTGTTAAACCAAAAAATCAATATATAAAATCATATTAATAACATAAGCCCAACACATTTTAAAAAACAAAAATACAAGGATCAAAAATAAATATGTCCAAATACTGTGAAAAATAGCTGTTTTGGTGCTGAAGTTAAAGGTAATTCTGCTTTTTGATATTAAAATTTTAAGAACATATAGTATTCCTTAAAAAGAAAAATATTATAAGCATTCAGACCCTGGGGTTGGTGGATAGATGGATTTCAGCATGTCCATGACTCAGCTAAGACTGCATATAATTACTTCTGTTACTGAATTTGCCTGGAGAGAGAGTGATAGTTTTCAAAGGGCTTCATCATGCCAGAATTATTAGAACCCACTGATTGAAAACTTTTAGAAAGTGGTTTAGAAGGGTCATTATTACATATTGACCATGTTCCAGATTTGCTCCCACTCATTTATATTAAAGGTTTATGATATTTTAAATATCATTATTTTAAAAACTAAGCCAGAAAAATTGTACTTGTCTTTTATTCAAATGGAAAAACTCTCAAGATATTCATGAATATCTTTCTCATTTAAATTGTAACTGCTACTAAAATTGTAATTCCATAAATATTTATTGAGCACCTATATAAGCAAGGTCCCATGAAGCTTGAAAAGCTTTTTCAAATAAGAACTCCAGGTGCAGTGAAATAAGGAAGATGAATGACACCTTCACATTATGATTTGTTTACGTACGTGTGCTTATGTGTGTGTGCACGTAAGTATTGGGGTATTATTTTTATTCATGCCTTTGTTCAAAAAAAAATTTAAGGAAGCTTACTAAAATAAATATAACATAGAATGAAATGTAAAATAAGTAGGCGAGTCAACTGGGACAAAGGCTAAAATGAGGTAGAAAAGGTAAGACGAAGCCAAGAGCAAGGTCAGTACTCCCAGTTCATGCCAAAGTTTCAAGTTTCCTTGTAGTCTAAACAAAAGGTAAACATGATCTGTTACATGATTCTTGGTGCCCAGAAGATAAAAAGAAACCAGTTACTCAGGAGAAGTCCAACTATTCCAGGTTCTACCACCAAAGGGAAAATTCTCCCACGGGGCCTCATAAAGAGGACACTGTGTAACATAATGAACAACATCTTCACAGGGTTAAGTAATGAACAACATCCTGATGTAAAATACTCAGCCAAATATGTGGGTCATACCGGGCATCAGTGAAGAGTCCTTCAGTGACCACCTATTTAAAATCACAACTCCCCATCCCCCTTTCTAGCTTTTTTTTTTTTTTTTTTTTGGTACGCGGGCCTCTCACTGCTGTGGCCTCTCCCGTTGCGGAGCACAGGCTCCGGACGCGCAGGCTCAGCGGTCGTGGCTCACGGGCCCAGCCGCTCCGCGGCACGTGGGATCCTCCCGGACCCGGGCACGAACCGGCGTCCCCTGCATCGGCAGGTGGACTCTCAACCACTGCGCCACCAGGGAAGGGAAGGGAAGGGAAGCCCTCTAGCCTTTTTTGTTCCCATAGCACTTATCATCAACTCAGACTTTATCTTTTTTTAATCTGTCTCCCGCTCCACTAACTTAAATATAAATTCAATGAGGGCAGACATTTTTGTCTATCTCATTCATCTGCATTCCCAGGGTTCAAAAGAATTTCTGACACATAGAAGTTGTTCAGTATATATTTATTGAATGAGTGAATTCTTAAATTATCATATAATGAATAATGAGTATTATTATCAATATATCAGTGTTATTAGCAGGATTCACAGAACTCTTTTGTATTATATTCAAGGTAAACAGGATAAAGTTAAAACACAAATTTGTGAAAGCAAAATTCTGTGAAAGTCAAAACGATGTGGCATAAGAATGTAGCTTTCAGCAGTCAAGATACGAATTTCAAAACGTCTAAAGGAAGCGATAAACTGCATATTTTTGGACAATCCTTCTTAAATAAAGATTTGATGATTATGATGAAGCTACAAGTTAGGGTTATATTTCCTGAAAGCAGTTGGAAAACAGCTATTCCATGTTCCCGTGAAGAGCACAGCTATATGGTTTGGTTCAGCTAAGCTGGGTTAGGAATAGAAAAAGTGGTCTAAAAATGAGGTATTCCTGAAAATAAGTTTTTTTTTTTTTTTTTTGAAGATAAGTTTTAATACCTGCAGAGACAGGCGAAGAAATCAACCCCAGCCAGAGCCCAGTTTTTTCTCAGGAAGAGATTAGGTGTCCATGTTAACATAAAGACAGTTAGATGATATGGGCCCCAAATGTTTATGCTATAGATTAATAGCCCTAAAGATTTTAGCCTAGAAAAAATTTAAAGCAGGATTCCCAAATGTTCATCTGAGCCACACGACATCTTAGTAAGACTCCCATACAGTGACATCCTTTCAGTATATCTTGATTGCAAAATGTAAACTGAAATAAGCAAATAAGTTAACTTGCTAAATAGGGACGTTTTCCACAAGGGATTTAACTATGGAGAGTCATTTACATATCTGAGAACATTAGTTTGATAACCAATGCTCTGTAGCTATTCTTCCTGAAACTATTATATAACAGAATCAGATGTCAATTCAAGTCAGTCCTGGTTGCTGATAATAAAACCACATATTGGGCATCGAGGAGAATATCTTTTCTTTCTCTTGGGGATTGAAGATGGGGAGGTCATTCATCTAGCTCAACTTGAACAGGTTCCTTCTTTGTTTTAAGTGAGTGAGAGGAATCATAAAGCCTCCCTGTTTTATTCCTACCAAATATCATTATTTGATTCATAAAAGCCCATGCACGCCAACCTCTCAGTGACAGCTGAGTCTCAGTGACGCACAATGGGAAGTGATGTGTGTCTACAGTGGATGCTGAGGTGCACCCCCAGGTCCCCCTTTAGGATTTATGCCCCCAACTGCCAGGAGTGCTGCCCACATTCCTGCCTCACCTGTCAGCCTCTCTGGGGATCTGCTGAGGCAATCTGTGCCTGGCCCAAATGCATAGTGACCCCTATGCACCCCTGGTGTGCTCTCCTGGGCTGTCCATCTCTGTGTGTCCAAATCCAGCCTGCCCATCAGGGTCCTGCTCAAATACCACCCTCTTCCAGAGGCCTTGCCAGATTCTTTCCTTTTCTGAATGTTCTTTCCTTTTCTGAATGACCATGCTCCCTTCCCAGGTAGCGTTGCCAGATAAAATACAGGACTCCAGTTAAATTTGAATGTCAGATCCATAGCAAATAATTTTTAGTGTAGTTATGTCTCAGATATTGTATGGGATACACTTGTACTAAAAAACTAATCACTGTTGATCTGACATTCAAATTTAACTGAGCATTGTGTATTTTTATTTGCTAAATCTAGCACCCTTATTCCCAGGCAACCAGAACCCCGTAACTATTCTACACAGAAGGACAGAGGCTCAGCCCCTCACCCCAACTTGGTATAATTCTGAGGAGTCATCCCACTTTAAGAGCTCCCCCTGGGGTCAACTGAGGTCTTTCAGTGAGGCTGTATCTCAGCCCAGCTTCTCCCTCTGCCCAATCCTACTTCCTTGTCTACATCAGTCATTAATCCCAAAGAGCACTCCATAATAAACGTCATGCACACGAATCTCCCTCCTAGAGTCTGCTGCCCTGAAAACTCAACTTGGGACAGGGCTTAAGAATGGATAAAAAGCCTTTTGACTGAATCACAAGGTGAATAATATGAGAGGTGGGAGGTGGTCTGGAGAGAAAGATTCAGGTCAAGTTATGAAGCGTACACACACTGTAGTTAAATGTTGCAAGACAGACTAGTTCATAAAACACACTGAGTGTTATAATTTAGAAATTAGTATCTGGAAAATCCCAGTCACTCCCCGTGGAGAGGCTGAAGAAGGAGGTAGAATGGTGAAGAGTTAGTTATTTACTCGTCTCTGATCAGTGTTTCCTACACCTTTCCACTAGCACAGGGTAAACCTCCATGGTCTGTGGTGGCATGAAATTCCTTTGAGGTCTTTACTTCAAATATTGGTATAAATCATGACTTTGGTTTCATAATTTATTACTTTGCATTTTTAAAAATACTTTTCCCGAAATTATTCCATTAATTGACTTCCAAGAAGATGTTCCCCTATGTCTTGTAGCTTCACACACTTCACAGAATCAGCCACTCACCCCTAAGGGTATTTATATCCCAGATTGTGTGGCACAGCTTTAAAGGATTTGTTTCTCTTCTTTCCTTCAGGGTTTAATCTAAGGAAAGTCATGTCAGCTTCTTTTTTTTTTTTTTAAACAACAGACATTTATTTTCTCAGAGTTCTGGAGGCTAACAGTCGAAGATCAAGGTTTTAGGAGGGTTGGTTTGTGGTGACAGCTCACTTTCCAGCTTGCAGAGGGCCACCTTTTCTCTGTATCCTCACACGGTCTTTCCTCAGTGCACATGCATGTCTGTGTCCGAATCCCCTCTTCTTATAAGGACACCAGTCATATTGGTGTAGGACCCACATGTCAGCCTCTCTTGAGTCCAGGATCTCTTTCTCCCTCTAGCTTTTTCCTGGCTAAAAGTTTCTGCTCATGTGAAGAAAACACTGTACCATGACAGGGCATCCTAACTCACTATTGCTTTTCTACACCAACTCCAGACTTGTTTAATGGGCACACAATGCCTGAGGTTAATGTACGTCTTTTGTCTAGGTTGCCCTAGCAGCTAGATTCAAAAATTATGTTTAAAGATATCGGATCAGAAGCTGAAACAGCCCATAAAACATATAATTGGGTGGTATTATTACCCCATAACTTGGGTCAATTTCCCCTCAATGTACTGTCTGCCACTTGCCTACACAGAAGTTTGTGAAGTTTGACATTTCACTACGAAGAAAAGAGCACGATTATGTGGAAACCTGGAGTTTCACTGTACAATCGTAATTCCAAATTATCTAGAAAAATCCCCAGGTCCCAAATGTTACCACTTCTCCATCTAAAGAAAAGCCCCTTCATCCCTGTCCCACATTTTCTCTTGTGAAATCAAATCTCTATTGCATCATTTTTCTTTTGCTGCTGTAACAAATTACCACAAATGTAGTGACTTTAAGACAACACACGTGGATGATTTTGCAGTTCTGGAGGTCAGGACTGCCACATGGGTCTCACTGGGCTAGAATCAAGGTGTCAGCAGGACCGTGACGTTCCCTTCCGGGGGGCTCTAAGTGATAACCCATTTCCTGGCTTCTTCCAGATCTAGAGGATGCCCGCGTCTCTTGGTTAGTGGCCCGTTTCCTCCATAGCATCTCTCTGACTTGTTCCATCATCACATCTGTTTCTGATCACAGCCCAGGAAGGTTCTTTTAAGGACCTGTGTGATTAGATTGCATCCCCCACCCCAGATAACCCAGAATAATATCTTCATCTCAAGGTTGTTAACTTAACGACATCCACAAAATCCTGTTTTCCAAGTATGGTAATATATTCACAGGCTCTGGGAACTGGGGGCAGGGGGTGGAGGAGGGACTTTTCTATGTATCACATCTGCCCATAACGAAATATACTTGCTCAATCTCACCCTCATCCTACGGTAAGTCATTAAAACAGACTCAAAAATATTTGGAGACTTTAAAAAATAAATTAAATACAAGTGTATCAGATAGGAAAAAATAAACGAAGTTACAGTGAGCCACACCAAGCTTCCCCTTCTCTACAGGATTCCCCGTGAAAAGATGTTGGTTAGGTGGCCAAGCTATAATCTCTCCTTGCAGAAACCCATCCCCCCAATTCTGTGTCGGTTAATGCAACTTCTAACAATGCAACAATTAATTCTGCATCTTAACAGCTCTTCTGTGAAGGCTAAGTCTATGCAGAATTAACAAATTATTTTAATACGTGTAGCATTTTCCTGAAGGTGAAAAATAAAGAGTGTTCATGGACTGTGAAATGAGTCCTGTGTTGATCTGCATGGTAGGTAATTGTCTCATATATAGGAAAATTCTTGAGATAATTATGATTTCAAACTCGGAGCTATGGAAGTGACTTATTTCGATATGAAATGTATTTCTGTCACAGTTCTATCAATGCAATATTTATATTCCTCATTAAGTGGAAGTATTAGAGGTACATCCTTCTTCTGCAGCAAATAGAAACAAAGAATGCTTACCTCTGATTATCTGCATATTGTTAAGATAATCTTCCACTTGGGATATCAAGAGAGTCCTAGAAAAATAAATAGCATCATATTTACTTTATGGGGGAAAATAATCATCTATCTACTTTTCATGATATAAAAGATATTGTTCTGAGCTCGCTTCCAAACTCTTTGCCTTTTTCAAATTTCTTGAGAAATCTATATGCAAATTCTTATGCAGGAGGCAGCTTTTGAAACTAAATGCAGCCAAGATTTATTGGTTTTCCTTCCTCTGTGAAAATCTATTATGCCCATCTGATTTTCTAAAAGACCTCAGAAAACAAACCTTTGTGGGCCTTTTAGACATTTTTAATATAAAGTTATGATTAATCACTTCCAATAGACATCAGATACCCTCTCCTCTGAAACTGTCAGTGGCACTGCTACCACCACCACGCCTTCAAGAACTAACTGGAAGCTAATGTAAACAGTGAAAATGAGTCTCAGAGAGGTGCTGATAAAAGAGAAGAAAGGAAAGTCACAGGGAAAAATGAAGCACATGAATAGGTTGCTCTAAAGACAGCAGTGCCTAGGGCAGGGCCTGGCAGGCAGTCCACACTCAGTAGATATTTGTTGAAGGGTGGGGGGGGGGGCTCTTTGTTATCTGCTGAACAGTTTTTCACTAGAGCCATGAGCAACCTGCCATTAAAAGACAGCATCTGGGGATGAGAATATCAGTGGGAAAGGGGTTGGCAAATGGGTGGCTGGAGACCTCTGTTCTGGTCACAGCTCTGCAACAACTAGTCTGATTTGGGGAAAGTCACTTAAATGTCTGGATCTCAGATTCCTCAGCTGAAAAGTGAGGGTATTAGACTCTGATCTGTAAGATTCCTTCAAACCCAAATTCTACGATTCCTACGACACAAGAAGGGATGCAGTTGTTATGACACTGTGCCCTGGCCTTGGCCTTGGCCAGGAGTCGGGTTTTGCCTGTCTTCCTTCACACTCTCTGTGGCTGTGACCTCTGACCCTATCCTACTGCTAGCTCCAGCCCTACCTTCCTCTGATCATAAGGTCAGCCAGTGGTGGAACCACCAACAGCAATAAGATTAGTGACCAGCCTGCACAGGGGCCTATAGAAAACCACTCTCCCCTCAGTTTATATTCTCAAAGGTTTTTGTTTTGTTTTGTTTTTTGATATTCTCAAAGGTTGTATATTATGGACCCATGCTTTTTTTTTTTTTTTTCGTTTTTAGTTTTGCTTTCGGTGTGGAAATTATCCTGCCAATAGATACATAGCTGGGTTTTGGGCATGTTAATAATGAAGTTAAGAGTACCAGGCAGATTTACCTTCTCTCTGTTCCATGAACAGGCACTGAACTCTAGTTATAGCTACGTATCTCATTGACTCTGAGAAAGAATTTAGGCATAAACCAAAGTCAATCCTGGAAAAACCTTCCCAAGAGCATTCTCCATTGCTGATCCTGAGTTCTATCAGCTGTACACAAAAGGAAAAGCTGTACATATTTCTCTCATCTCTTCTCTTTCACTTAACCCTGCCTCAAAATAGCAGGTTCCTTATAGACAGACTGAAAAAAAAATCATATTCCATTTAGAGCAGAGGTCCCCAACTCCCAGGAGGTGAGCAGCGGGCAAGTGAGCACAGCTCCATCTGCCGCTCCCCATCGCTCCCCATCGCTCGCATTACGGCCTGAACCATCCCCTTCCTGCTTCCGTGGAAAAATTGTCTTCCACAAAACCAGTCCCTGGTGCCAAAACGGTTGGGGATCACTGACTTATAGGGCCAGATTCAAGAAAAGAAAACGTTTATGTAAGCTACTTCCCAAATATTCAGCTTTTAATAGCAGCTAGAAAACCTCTTTAATGTTGTACCCCAAGGCTCCCTGAGGACCCGAAAACACAAATGAATGTAAATAATGTTCAGGAATTCTTACTACATTGATCAACCTCCTTTCATTCTGACCTGTCCCTGAGATATGATCAAGTGAGCTCATTAGTAAAATCCCTTTTTAAATAAAGAATGCTTTTAATGCAAACCAGACAAGCAGATGGGTGGCAGCACTCAGACCCACCATTCCACCTCATTTTTACTGATCAGCCAGTAAACATTACAAACACTCAATGAATTATATGGTTTCCTTAGGGTGGAATTCAGGGGAGGAACACAAGCTCTTATTCTATGGACATGGCTCTTTTAAAATAAATTCCAGAAGAAGAGGCTTTGGTTCATTAATTTTTATATCTGCTGAAAAGTTCAACTAGTGGCAAAGCACAAGTTCAAAGTCTAATTTGTCAACACAGAATCTGAGTATACAAATTTAAGGAGACATAAATCAATAAGGCTGACTCCTCTAAATTAGTAATCAGTGAATTCTTCCAGTGCGAAAAGTGACTAGAGTTAAGATATTTTCAATAAAATATCATGAAAGGGCTTCCCTGGTGGTACAGTGGTTGAGAGTCCACCTGCCGATGCAGGGGACACGGGCTCGCGCCCCGGTTCGGGAAGATGCCACGTGCCGCAGAGCGGCTGGGCCCGTGAGCCATGGCCGCTGAGCCTGCGCGTCCGGAGCCTATGCTCCGCAACGGGAGAGGCCACAACAGTGAGAGGCCCGTGTACCACACACACAAAAAAAAAATCATGAAAGATATCAAATAATAATTATTTTGCCAAACTAAAGTCCCTTGGGTTCTACTTTCTGCCTGAGCAGAAAGCTCATCTACCTCTCTCCTATACACAACTTTGCACAGGGTCATGAAGCCAAAGCCTTCCCATAAATGAAGTCCCACTGGATGCAGTGATTCTCCAAGAAGATTGAGGGATTTAAATCAGTGGTCCAGATATCCTTGGACGTTGTTTCCTGGACTAAAACAGAAGTAAGATTTTGAAACCAAATAGCTTTGATGTTATAAAATGATCTCTTTCAGATCCTAATTATATTTTAAGGGGAATCATTAACTGAGAGAATGAAATAAATTCCATCTCATTAGATAACAATGGGCATTTTGCAGCAAGCAACAAAATTGAAACTTACATAACAAGTCAAAACAATGAGGATAACTTCAAATCAATTTATAAAATAAAACAATGTGAGAGGGAGAAGTCCTTGAAGTAGTGTCAGACCAAACTGATATTTAGAATCCACAAATTTTATACAGGGCATACAGCAGCAGAGACATTGGGTATTTTCCTGTGTCCAGTCTCAATTTACATCTGAGTTTATTACAATGGAATGGATAATGAAGGTTTTAATATCCTGCACAGATTATTAGACCAAATGTAAGGTGACCTCAAATCAATTTCATCAGGTTACTTTATTCCTTCCCAAAACCAACCTTAAATAAGGCACAGTAGAAATGGGATTTGACAGGGATGATTCTAAGTGTTGAAAGGGAGGTCAGTCAAAATGGGGAAGGGGCAGGAAAGGAAGGGCTTGGCAGCCAGACGGCATCATGGGAACAGTGGGTGCAGAGGGTCAGGAAGAAGGTAGGTAGTAAAGATGAGCTTCCCCAAAACCCTTCCTGGGGCTGGTTCCACATGGAATGTTCCCAGATCTTCCTTCTCCTCCATACCCACGTGCCTCCCTTTCCTGAAGTTTAATTTGAGCGTTATTTCCTAGCAGTGCTTATATGAAGAATACGAGAAGAGCCCCACCACCACTTACCAAACTTCATCCTCAAGGTTAAACACTTAGTTGTACTTGGTTTTCTTTCCATTTTTCAAACTGAATTATAATTGATGCAAATTCTCCTCCATGTAGTAGGGAATGAAAGAAACAGCTATCAAATATCTACTTCTAGCCCCTTTTCAACCCTGGCACTTGTTCAACCTATACCTTCCTAAGGTGACAAGGCCTGGAACTTAGTAAAACTAGTCACAAAAATCAGCTATCCCTTTCTTTCAATACCATGATTTCTAGAAACTACTGAAAATGGCAAACACAAGTACAGATTTTTTTCTCTCAGCTGGAAAACATACTAATAGATTTTAGATTTCCCAGCCACTGCAAATAGGCGTGCCTACCCACAGTTTACACCAAAAATGATTCTGAATAGATATGTCCTTTGAGCAGCCCTTGTCAAGGAATGATTCTCCACATTGAACCCCTAACTTTTTCTTCCAAGCACAAAGAATCCCATGTAGATTCTCAGCTCAATGCTCATAATGGCCTGGGACTAGTTTCTGCTCTAAGAATCTGCTTGGTCCTGTTGAGACATGGTCTATCCCTAGATAGGGGTATGTATACAGGTGCCCTCTTGCTTTGCTTAGAGAAGGAGGAGTTATAAGTTGGGAGTAGTCAGTAAGTGTCTGCCTCAGTCTTTGAGATTTCTCAGTGCATCTAGCTGTTCTGGCACTGACACTCACCTGATGGCCTCTTAGCTATGCCTAGTGCAGTCCTGGTACCCCAAACACTACAGCGTTGTGAAGTGACAAGCCAGAAAACTCAAAAATGGCTACAGCTGTTTTATCAACGAGAGATTGCCAATGGGTTGATGGAAAGGGATCTCCTTAAAAATAATTCTTTACATATACGGAGCACTTGACAGTCCACAAATTATTTTCTTATGTTATATGACAGAATCCTCACAATAATCTTATAAGATGGGAAGATAATTTTATCTCCATTTTAAAAGGAGACAGAGACTCAGAAAAGCTAAATGGCCTTTTTACAATTGTAGGGTTAATATGTAACAGAGCCAGAACTTGAACCCAAGACTCCAGGTTCCAAGGGTGAGTGTGCTTTTCAAGGTGCCACAGTGCCTGTCATATCAGAAAACAAGAAAACCAAATCTGGAAGCCCAGCACATACCACCAGGGATGCTTGCAGACCAGATATGACACAGCACTACAGACCAGGAAGAACTCAGTGAAGCCAGAATACCGCCGTTAGCCTGTCGTCTAGATGTGGCTACTGAAGGATCACCTTCGGTTTATCAGTCCCCTTGGCATACTAAGTGGTGTGTCAGAGTTATCCAATGAGGTCTAAAACAGCAAATCTCTGCCCCGGCAGTTTATAGAATCTTTTGTTGAGTGTTATTAAAACTCAGATTCCCAGACCTGGTCCTAGACCTACTAAATTAGAACCTCTAGGTATGCAGCCTGGGTAAGTGTACTTTTTATAAAGCTCTAAAGGGACTGCTGATACACACTTAAGGCTGCAAACCCCTTTTCTTGAGCACAGTGAACTCAACGTATCAATTACTCTCATAAAGCATCCATCAGATGAAGGGGGCTCGAGATTTACTGGATACGGTAGTAATAGGCTAAGTTATACGTTTTAATACATGGTTTTCAGTTTTCATAGCCATAATTCTTCACACTTTAAAGAACTATAATTTTTCCTCTCTCTGAAAAGCCAGGTTGGGAGAGAGGACCATCCTCTTCCACCTTCTGTCATGCTTATCGTTGAGGCAAGGCTCATTAAAAAACAAACAAATTCCCTGGCTTAGAAATAATGATAATAGGAATTTCTGCAATTGCAAGGAGGCAGAGTTGCCCTGAATGCCAGCCTGAAGCCCTGCAACTTGGTGTAGACAGCTTGCGGTGGGGGACAGTGAACAGGAGTCCGGGTCCAGAGGCAGCTCTGGAGAATGTGCCTCTACCAGCAAATGCTCGTAGCCATCTGCATATCTAACCCACCAAAGCCAGAGCGACAGAAGGACCCCTGTAACTAGCACTGACCCTCACGCACCCCCTACAGATAATTAGTTATGAAATGACTTTTAGACGTGCATCCGTCAGACTTTTCATCTACTCCTACTTATCACCTAAGAATGGACACTGCCTCAACTCTCTGAGTTGGCTGCTAAAAATTTTAAATCTAAATTGAGTGTATGCCTAGCGAAATTTTAAAAGTCCTTAGAACATTCATCAGTTGGTTCTGTTTACTAACCTCACTTCTAGCATCATCTTATCGTTCCACCTTTTAAAAAATATTTATTTAATTATTTATTTTTGGCTGCATTGGGTCTTCATTGCCGCACACAGGTTTTCTCTAGTTGCGGCAAGCAGGGGCTACTCTTCGTTGCAGTACGTGGGCTTCTCACTGCGGTGGCTTCTCTTGTTGCAGAGCGTGGGCTCTAGGCGCATAGTCTCAGTAGTTGTGGCACGCAGGCTCAGTAGTTGTGGTGCACGGGCTTAGTTGCTCCACGGCATGTGGGATCTTCCTGGACCAGGGCTCAAACCCATTACCCCTGAATTGGCAGCCAGATTCTCAACCACTGTACCACCAGGGAAGTCCCCCAACTTTTCTTTTAATCCACTTGCTTGACTCTCTTATATTTAATTGTATTTTATTTTGTTACATGCTATATATTTTTATAAGTTGCCCCACATCCTTTGGGGGAACAAGGAAAGAGAAAGAAAAAAATTAGAGGGGAAGGGGAGAAAGTGGGAGAGAGTACTCTAGAGCAGCTGGAGACCAAATTCTCTCTCTTCACTAAGCGTTTTGTATTATTTACTTATTACAGATGATATTCTTAAGAATATGGATATCATATTACTTCAAGATATTCATAGCTCATTGCTGTGGTTTTCTAAAAATGTGTTTATCTGTTCTAGTAAATGGACAAATAAGACTATTCTTACATTTCTCAATTTAGAACTGTAAAATAAGTGAAGCAAGGGATAAAATTAATTGATTTCTGTAGCAAGTTCCCTACTAAGCACTTACCACACTACATTGTAATTACATATTAGTCTATCTCCCCTAAGACACGTCACGCCTGCCACAGCATCCTGGCACGTGTTAGTTGTACAATAAATTTTTGTTGAATGAGTGAATATGATCAAAGCAAAGTGTTATATATTTGAGGGTACAATCATGCCTAAAACTGGCCCTCAGCTCTCTGTAGTCTCTAGACTGTGCTAAACATATATTAATAAAACATATAAACACATATATGCAAATGATTGTCCTATAAGGTAAGGTGTGATAAGTATTATTTAAGTGGCAGAGAAAATAAGTGTTACAGGAATTCCAAGAGGGGAGAGCTTCCTTTTAGGGTAGCACTCAGGGAAAGACTGATGGAAAGGGTGATGGTCACTAGCTGGAGGCAGCAGAGGACATGCATTTCAAGCAGAGAAAACCCCACAGGAACAAAGGAAAAGTGAGAAAAAGCAAATGTGTTCAGGAGACACGTTGACTAAAAAAGTGAGTTGAAACTGAAGGATTACGGGAAATAGTGATTGGTGTGAAAGAAATAGTTCAATATTTCCCAATATCTATCAACCCCTTCTACCTTAACAACAGAACTCTGATTTTAGCTGGTCCCCTCTTGCTGCCTCACTAAGAGATTCCATTCCCATCCTTCCTAGAAGTTAGGTGTCTCCATACAACTATGTTTTGACTGATGGTGTGTTACCTGAAGTGTCGTGTGGGACTTCCAACATGGCTCTATAAAACCTACAGCGATACACCCTTCTCTTCTTCATTATGTACCTAACACTCATTTGTGTAGATTGAAGCCTTAGCAGTCATCTTGGACCATGAGGATGAAATACATAACCTAAGGTTGGTGAGTCCTTGAAGAAGCCTTGGTCCCTGAGGATTTCATAGGGCCACATACCAGGCCTGCACTACCTACTACTTGTTTTGTTTTAAAAAAGAAATAATTTCAATAATGTTCAAGACTTTCATATCAGATTTTAATATTATGTGAAGCAAAACCTAATCCAAACGGATACATTAAAAGAAATATATGTAAGCACAACATACACACACACAACCACACAAAACAAAAAATATAACCCTACTTCCTTGAATTGTTCAGCCAATTTTTCCACTTGTAACTTTTTGACTTTCCTAAACCCGGATGACACAGCTCTGCTACCTTTAAGTAATGTTTACCACCAACATAGCCCCCGAGAAATCATCTTCAATAACAGCCTCGAAAGCAATTTTCCAGCATCTGATTTTGGTGTAAATCATTAAGATTTTTGCTTTGGCATGCAACAGTTACAGCTAGGCAGGGCTGCAGCATGGAGTTAATCAAGGCATTGTAACCAGGTCAGCTTCAAAGGACTTCTTAGTTTCCGCAGGAGATGACGGCAAGGACAGGGGAAGGAGTGCCACTAAAACTTAACTGACAGGGCAAAGAGCTGCTTGTTCTCCCTAAGCAGGTATAATAAGTACCAAAATCATGTGACTCCTGGATTAAAGGGGGCAGTTGTGCAGCAAGATGAAATTCATAGATTTATTTGTAAAGCAAAACCTGGAGTCTTCTGAATAAGTACAGGAAGGAAGGTTCTGTGGTAGGAGTTCCATGGAGTATTAAAAAGGAACACAGCGTGCGCAGGAGTAAACAGAATGGAGTTTGGGAAAGGGTGGTGCTGATGAGAACCAGAAAGAGAGGAGATTGGCTGATCCTGTCTGATTAATCATCCAGCTGCCCCCTTCCCCAGAGACCTGAGTGGCCCCAGAAGTTATGTCAACATTTGCCAGTGACTTGGAAAGTTCCCCTCCTACTGACTGAGCACATTGCCAACTCAGTCCATGCGGAATGTGGAGGTTTCTTATCCGCTACCTCCATCATCAGAAAGCTCAAGGCAAAACCCATACTTTTATTACACTTTATTTATTTATTTATTTGGCTGCATTAGGTCTTCATTGCTGCGTGCGGGCTTCCTCTAGCTGCGGCGAGCAGGGCCTACTCTCCCTCGCGGTGCACAGGCTTCTTTTGTTGCAGAGCACGGGCTCTAGGCTTCAGTAGTTGTGGCACGAGGGCTCAGTAGTTGTGGTTCACAGGCTCTGGAGCACAGGCTCAGCAGTTGTGGCGCTCGGGCCTAGTTGCTCCACGGCATGTGGGATCTGCCTGGACCAGGGCTCGAACTCGTGTCCCCTGTATTGGCAGGCGGATTCTTAACCCCTGCACCACCAGGGAAGTCCCTACAGTTTAAAAGCATTTCCACATATAACTTTTGATGCTAAGAACAGTTCCAGTGAGGAACTGAGTCCCAAAGAGTTTCACAACCACTATTGAGTGATTCATGTTTTGCAGGTCTGCTCTAGGTAGTGCTGGAGGTGCCGATGGAAAGGAAGAGGGAAGGAAGGGAGGGAGAGAGGAGCCTTCGTGAGCAGTGGCAGAAGCCAAAGAGTACAAGGTACACTTGAGAAGAGGTGTTTGGTTTGGATGTGGATCCATTACCTAGAGAAGGAGGAGGTCAGGATGGAAAGGTATTGAGGTCCAGATTGTGGAGGACTGACTCAAAGGCCAGGCAGAGACCTGTATTTTGATTCCATGGTCAATGTGAAGTCAGTGATGAGTATATATGTGCAGGCTAATCGCCTGCCTTCAGAACTGGCTTTAGGGAAACTAATCTGAACGTGATGTGTGAGTTGTACACAAGTGGAAAAGCCTGAGACCAGGAAGACACTTTGGGGAAAAGTTTATGGGGTAACAAATAAAAGTTTCTCTGTTACACACTACATACCCATGGTTTCCTTTATGACCAAAGCAGTTCCTAAGCTGAGCTTTCCTTTACTTTTGGATGCTCCTACATGCAGAGGCTAAGCAAAGCCTGAGCGTTTGAGAAGCCCATGCGTACATCTCTTAAGGGACCCTACTCTTTCTCCAGCAGCTGCCAGCCATCACCACAAAACAAATAAGTGTGACTGTTGACAGAAAGCAATAACCCTTCCTCAGCTGTTGAATAGATTGCCTATTAGCAGTCCCACACCATAATTCATGTCAGGTTATGCAGACTCAGCCCTTATGAATGAGTGGAAAAATCTTATCATTAAATGAAGTTCTATACCAAATCCCTAAGTGTTTTCTTGTTATTTCCTAAAGCTGTTTCTCCTTCCGGCTCATCCCTGAACTTTCTGAGAGCCGGCAGAATCAAAGATAAGCAAAAGGTCCACACTCTCTGTATACCGTTCCTCTAGGGACCTCTTGGGTCCTTGGGATTTATATTTTAGAACCATAATTTAAATGCAGATTTTTAACTCCCATGTTGGGCAGCCAATAAGGAGGTTTCTGACTTGATTAAAATACCGATGCATAAATTTTATACTTAATGGTTTCTTTCTACAGTGGGGTGGTATTGAAGAGATGTTTTTAATGAACTTGTGGGACATGGTTGAGGTCTCCAAGAAAGTTTGTTTTCATAGATCAGTTTTCTAAGTCTTAAAGGAACAGAGGCCTGCTACTTTTTCAACTCTATTTTTAACCACATCTCTTACCAGTGTAAGCCCGTAAACTGATGGGACATATTACTACTTGGTCTAGTTGGGGGGACAAGGGAAAAAGCTAAGAGACGGGAGATGAAATGTGGAATGAGCGGTCAGGCTGACTGGCATTCTACGGTTTGGGGTGGGAAGATGTCTTAAGTATTTTGAGCCTCAATTTCATCATTTATAAAGGTGGGAGTGGTTACCATGATGAAATGAGATAGCAATTGGACAGCACCTGAAACGCAGACGTCACACAGTAGACATTAGTGCCTCACTCCGGCACCGAGGGCATCTGGTTTGCCATTTACTTTATGAACTTGCATAAATCACTTCATCACTCTGGTCCTCAATTTCCTCTCTTATAAAAATAAGAAAGTTTAGATTAGGTGATCTCCTAGGCTGCTTCTAGTTCTAAAAAGAATGACTTTGACTCTACTCTAAGCATCACAGCATCTAACCAATAAGGATACAAACACTGTACGTGGTAGGCAAACAGGAATTAGTGGTTCAGTATACAAGAAAATATGTATATAACAAATAGTATGAGAAGTGTGAAAGAAGGGGGGAAAGAAAGCAGAAATTATCTATTGCTTATTTTCTTCTCCTAGCTGCACATAGGCCATCACTTCAAGGAAAAGAAAGGAGGATGTCATGGGGGAGATGGTGATAAACAGAAAAAGTCAAGAAGGAATTAAAACAGAAGATATACAATATATAACTTAAATACCATATGAGATATACCATATAAAGCAGAAGATATACAAAAATTCTATATTGGAGACAGAAGACCCTCTTAATAGCCATCCTAAATGGTCAACATCTTTCCTTCTCTTTTACACTTAAAGCTCTCCTAGTCATGAAGACCACCTCGGGATCTGAGTACAAACAACTCTCAAATGCAGTTCTAATTCTCTTAGATCTTGCTGACAATGACTCGGCAATCTAGGAGACAAAGAGAATGAATGTCAGTTGTGTTCCCCAGCTGCCAAAAGGAGACCGTTAGTGAAAAATGTTTTAAATCACAAGGACCATCCCTCCCCACTCCTTAGGAAGCAGCAGGTCTTACTTCACTATGCACAGCAGTGTTCTTGGGAATTCAGCAAGAGTCAAGCTTCAACCACCGGCAGCAAAAGACATGGGGCTATTCCTCAAGAAAGTTCACCTAGAGGGGTGGGATAGGGAGGGTAGGAGGGAGGGAGACGCAAGAGGGAAGAGATATGGGGACATATGTATATGTATAACTGATTCACTTTAAAGCAGAAACTAACACACCATTGTAAAGCAATTATACTCCAATAAAGATGTAAAAAAAAAGACAGATCTTGCAATAGGGAAGAGATATGGGGACATATGTATATGTATAACTGATTCACTTTGTTATAAAGCAGAAACTAACACACCATTGTAAAGCAATTATACTCCAATAAAGATGTAAAAAACAAATTAAAAATAAATAAATAAAAACACAGCTCTTCACAAAAAGAAAAAAAATTAAAAATAAATAAATAGAAACACAGCTCTCCACAAAAAGAAAAGAAAAAGAAAGTTCATCAGCCATTCCTGGTATTTCATCACTCTGTTACAGACAATTAATAAAGGAACATGTTGGTCATACTGAACTCAAGTATAACAGTCATACTAACGCCAATTAACCAGAGGAAGCAGAAGGTACTCTTACCTTTAACCCCACTAGGAAAAACCATGTTGATAATGGGCTTTGAGATCTTAAGCCAAAAAACGATATGAACTTGGTTGCTTGAAAAAAACTCCCTAAAAATTACATTTCTGGCAATACTACTTGCTAGATACTTTGTGATAATCTTTCTCTGCCTCCTGCTGACATTCTCACACCTCTCTTCACTGAGTGGATTTGTCAGTGGTGCTTTGTTTTGTTTTAGTTTTAGGTATGATTCGCATGCCGCCTGCTGCTTCTGGTTTTGCCTTTTGCCATTTGTGAGCTTGAATTCTTGGCAGTGAAACTCATGTCTGCAATCCCGCCTCTGACCTCAAGCTGATCCTGCTATGGTCCTCCCCCTGTAGAACCAGGCTTTCCACAGTTCTCCCTCTGGTAGGACTGGAGCCGAAGGATTTTCAGCAGACTGCACTTCACCACATGGAGAGGCTTGGCATTAACACGTTAGGGCACTGTTGATATTTGCAAAAGCAATAGTGGATGAGACTGCTGCTTGGTATAATACAAACCAAAGCCATGGTGCCAAGTACACATAAAGCACTTCTGTACATCCAGGAGTGCCATGTTGTCTCAAGGAAAAGCGCTTGTGTAAATGTTTGAGTTGTGAGCTGAAAGAGCTGCTTTTTCCATGGAACATCATTTTGACTTGGAACAACTGAGAGATAAACTATAGTTACTCAGACATCCAGATATTTTCTTAAAAATGAACAAAGGGAATCTATCACTTCAAGGAAAACGATTGACAGTGTTTATTGCCAATAATAGCATTTGAGCTCTCAGGCAAAAATTAGAATTTCAGAAGACTTGAATCCACTACCTGAGCTGGACATGTCCCAATTCTTAAAGATTATTTTGGTAAGATCAGTGGTGATATTAATGAATATGAATTTTTTATATTATATAATTAAATGTCCAGATATTTGGAAGATCAATATAATTCTATGAATCAATTTTTTCCAAATCACGAATGCACAGTGTTATAAAATCATGCATGTGTAAAAGATCCATTCAAAGTGCAAGACAGACCAATAGATTTTGATGTAATAGAGTAGGAACGTTTATTAATGTGGTTTCAGATTCCACATAGCAAATAACCTTTAAGGAAGTACAACTTGTCAAGTTTTGGCACCATATCAGAGAAAACTATCCACAATCATCTGAAAAAACTCTGAACGTACTTCTCTCATTTTCAACGACATATCAGTGTGAGGCCAGATTTTCTTCCTGTATATTGATTAAAACACAATCTCAGCAGATTGAATGTACAGCCTGTGCCCTGTCCAGTGCAGCCTCAACAGCTGGTTAGATCCCTAGCTTATGGATCTCCCAGTCTCCCCCTAGGGACCCCTTCACTCGTGTTTGCTGTAAAGGCTCTCTGTATCCCTTACTTTCCATTGACCGTTTAATCATCCAGCAACACTGGGTGTTAAATACTATCACTATTGCCATTAACCTGAAACAAGGTGATTCCCATTAATCTGGCTGCTAAGTGGCAGCACAGAGGCTGAAACCAAGGTGGGCAGGCTCCAGAATCCAGCCTCCCACCTACCACACTTCACTTCTTCTGTGAGAACCCTCTCCAGGTGAGGGATATGCTGTATCTTCAATTCAGAGCTTAAACCATCGTCTCCAAACCAGCTGAAAAGACCTCTTGCCTCTTTATTGATTTCTTGAAACTAAGACTTTTCCTTCCAATTTTGCCTCTAAACGAAAATACGAGCTGCTATGGGCTGAATTGTGTTCCCCCAAATTCATATGTTGAAGCCCAAACCCCCAATTTGGAGGCTGGATCTTTGGGAGATAATTAGGTTCAAATGAGGGCGTGAGGGTGGGGATTTCACGATGTGATTAGTGCCTCTATAAAAGACAGCAGAGAGCGTGCTTCCTCTCTCTCCCCTCATTGCTCGCTCGCATGCAGTGAAGAGAGACCATCTGCAACCCAAAGGGGAAGCCTCACCAGACACTGACACTGCTGGCTCCCTGACCTTGGAATTCTAGTCTCCAGAACAGTAAGATATAATTTCTTGTTGTTTAAGCCACCTAGTCTGTGACATTTTGTTATGGCAGCCTGAGCAGCCTCATACATGAGCACATAACTTTTTAAAAAATTAATTCTCCATTTCACATGACCTGCAATTAAGGTGCCTCCTGGTTCAGTGTTTCTCAGTAACACATGACTAACCAGTGCTGTCCTGAAAATGAATAAGTTGATAGAGGACTATGTCGTGGTAGAGTGGTCATCCTTCCCCAGTAGGTCTCCAGGCTCTGGAAGATCCACATCCTTGTTTCCGATCACAGAAAGCCAGAAGAGGTTTGCCCTTGGAGTTCTTATCCACATATGACATTCCTGCTACCTTTAACCTTTCTGTTGTTTTAAACTTCACATTCTCCTAAGCTTCTTGTGAAACATGTAATGATATTTAATTTTAATTCCACACTACAATGGATTTTGCTGATTAGAAATGGAGGCTTTTTTTTTTTTTTTTGCGGTACGCGGGCCTCTCACTGTTGTGGCCTCTCCCGTTGCGGAGCACAGGCTCAGTGGCCATGGTTCACGGGCCCAGCTGCTCCGCGGCATGTGGGATCCTCCCGGACCGGGGCACAAACCCGTGTCCCCTGCATCGGCAGGCTCTCAACCTCTGCGTCACCAGGGAAGCCCGAAATGGAGGCTTCTTGATGCAGTACCTTAATCCTCTTTAAAAACAGTGTCTGGGGCTCTCTGCAGCTGTAAATTATAAAAACAAAAGCAGGATTAAAAAATACACATGTGTGGTGAATAATTATTTAAAATGCAACACATCAGGTTTAAAAAGTATGTAATAAGAATGTATCCTTGGGATAAATGAGGCATTAGAGGTATAACTCTTGATTATTGGTTGCTCTTCTCTGGTTTTATAATGTAGTAATAATAAAAATCACTCCAAAGGGAAAAATTAACTCATATCTTTCTCTTCTTGGGCCCAGAGATAGAGACAGATAACAAACATGAGGAACCCTTCTGCTTCTGTTACAATAGTCACCATCTTCATTATTCCCAGGATTCCTCCATTACCTGCACTCAGAGAACATTGTCTTTTCTTTCAGACACATCTAAATTTATAACCACACGTGTAATTATTTGCCACTAGACTGTAAGTTTTATGAGAGCAGGTCCTATGTTTATTTTTATCACATCATACTCCTAGCTTAGGGTGATGTATAATTCCAGGTTGCTTGGGACTGTCCCAGTTTTAGCACTAAAGGTCCTGCCTCCCAGGAAATGCCTAGGGTGCAGGCAAACCAGGATATTTGATCCCCACCCTCTAGCACCCACTTCAATAAACAGTTTTTGAGTGAAGGAACAGCCATAGGAGTAGCAAATGTCATGCCTAAAAGAAATAAAACGTATGAAGGACAGAATGGTGGTGTTGTTAAGAACATGACTGTGGAGCTAGATAGCCTGGGTTCAGCTCCAAGCTCTGCCACTTAGCATCTGTGTGAACTTGACCTTGGGTTACTTCTTTGTGCTGCAGCCTCCTCACCTGTAAAATGGGAAACTAATAGTACCAACCCCAAAGGGCTGTTTGAAAATCAAGTCTGTTAATGCATGTAAAGCATTTAGAATGGTGCCCACTGCGTGTTATTAAAAATCATGAAAACCTCTAACACAGTACTTGGTCCGGCAGATGTCAGAGCTTATTTAAATTAGTGTGGGCAGGAAAAACCCTCAGCCAAACTGTGAACTAAGTAAGATGGTTCTTCAATTTCTTTGACTTGTTTCTAGGCTTGTCAAAACACGGGTCAGATGCCTCCCTCCTGAGTATTCCATGTAAGCCCTAGCTAACCGGGCCCCCACTGTGGTGCACTCTCCCTTTCCTCTCTAACAGCGTACCACATGCTCTGGACTCATGCCTTCTTTGCTCATCAACCTGCACTCTGTATCTATCACTGCCTTTGTCCTTTTATGGAACTGAGTTGTTGGTGGCTGACGAATTGATCTGTGCTGAAATGCCACCTCCCCATCTTACCTCACGTCCTACCCACAGGGATTTAATTTTCAAAAAGAACTCCTAGAAGCCTCATCTTTAATCTACGGGAACTAATCTCTAATAACTGGGATTTGAGGCTATGTGGGAGGGGAAGGGAGAGTTTGGGTACAGGGACGTTTCTATGGCATCTTGCAAATCACTGTGAGGACAATTGTCTGCTCCACGGAGAACTAATTTGGCTGTATGATCTCTCTGAAAATTCTTACTTTGAGACACATATTCATCACTGGCTATCTAATATGTCCTGATGCTCATTATGTTGGAAAGTTGCAAACAGATGAAGACTTCTATCTTACACTTGAGTAGAGATGCAAGGAAAAGTCTGAAGAGATAATTTGGACAGAATAGAAGCTGTCACCAACCACCCATTTATTAGGGTGAATTTCTGGAGGCAGGCAATGCCTTGAGATGATTGAGGATGAAGCTCAGAATGAGTGAAAAACACCTCCACTTTGACCTTCATCTTTACCTGGGAAAGGAGTCTCAGACATACCCAGCCAAACACAGCTGTGAAGTGACCAGAGGTTAATTTATAATTTCCTTCCATTGCTAACTCCCTTTCCTGTTATAACCTGGTCTCAGACATTAGATGCCTGCTAAACCCACCCTGATGATCGTTGTAAGTCTGTCTTCCTATATAGTATCCCATTCTTCCGACTCCCCTCTCATCAAAACTTATCTGTTCCATGTCTCATTTCCTCAGAACTTCATTCCAAAGCAAATCTAATAGAGTAAGTTGCACCAAGAGCTGATGGATTTTGGTCACCATGTGACCCCTCCCATTTGTATCCCTGTAGTGCCTTAACCTGAAGGCGTATCTCAAGCGTAACAGATTTCAGGTAGAATAACTGGCACATAGAGGAAATCCTTAATTAAGAGTGTGCATGTTGTACCACAAAACACACCCTAAAGTTTTCCACTGATAATTAGTTAAGGTAGAATTGAGGGCAATAGTCTCTTTCTATGGCAAGATTTTCAAAAAATTCTGATCTTATTTTGTATTTAATGACTGCTTAAAGATAAGGCATCTTTAGCTTGGAATTTTAATTTTACAAAAAAGAAACATGTTTAACAGCTCAAGTTGACACTTGGTGACTGCCTACTGCCCTTCTAATGCTCCTTGTTTAAGAAAATCAGTGCAAACATTAACAGCCCTGAGTACTCCAGGGACAAGACTCCTACCTCCTTCCTCAATAAGCCTGGACAGGCCCTGACCAAGACTACTAAAACCAAAGGTTAATGAATAAGGAATTGTCTAGAAGTTCTGAAGTTCAAGGTTAACCATGGGAACTTCAACAATAACATTGTTGGTTAACACACAGCACTCAGTAATCAACAAACTTTAATCAGAAAATGCCTCTGGAATACAGCTGGTTACTTGGGTTGTAATATAAGCTCCGTTTCCTTTATTCAGTTTTCCAGAGTATGGAAAACCAAGGTGTGGTGTCTGGTCCAGACGAGTGGAATGAATTCTTTCATATATGATGTCATCTGGGGGGCTTTGACTTATTCTCCCGACAAAATATTTTCCTTCCCCAACTTTCCTTTCCCCACTTTTCCCCCCAAGGCTGAATCTCTCTAAAATTCTCTGAGTACCACAGAAGTGGTAACACATTAACACAATATCTATCATTAGCACTTTTTTATTGCTGTGGAGAATGGAATGAAAAGAGGAACATAATATTCTGATACGGAAGATCTATTGAATAAATGAAGTAAGTACTTAAACTGATGTATTGGAGACTTCCCAATAAAAGTGGATTTATGTGCAAGTAGGATGGGCTGAATTGTGTCCCCCACAATATGCATATATTGGAGTCCCAACCCCTATTAACTTAGAATGTAACTGTATTTGGAAATAGGATCTTTAAACAGGTCATTAAGTGAGGTCATATGGGTGGCTTCTAATCCATGTGACTGTATTTGGAGAGAGGGCCTTTCAAAGAAGTGATAAAGGTACAGTGAGGCCAATCAGGTTGGGCCCTTTCAAGAAGAGGAAGAAACACCAGGGATGCATGCAAATAAGAGAAAAGGCCATGTAAGGACACAGCGAGAAGGCTGCTGTCAGCAAGGCAAGGAGAGAGGCCTCGGGAGGAACCGAACCTGCCAACACATTGATCGTGGACTGCCAGCCTCCAGAAATATGAGAAAATAAATCTCTGTCATTTAAGCTACCCAGTGTGGTATCTTGTTATGGCAGCCCGAGCAGACTAATCCAACGAGGATCCCACTTATATGTGAAATGATACTGCATTTGTCTTCTTCCGAAATTACAGACAACCATGCATGCTGGGTTCAGGGGAGTAACTCAGTACCCGGTAGTGCTAGCTCAGAGTGAGCATCTAGTTGCCTAAATGATATGATAGAGGAACAAATAAGTAAACAAGCTACTGGTATCAAGCGTATTTAAAGTGTTGCCTGCCTGAAAGTTTAATAGTGCAGGAGAGCAGGAAATACAAGTTTTTCTTTTACTGGTTGTCTGCTATTCCTCATTATTAATGTTATAAATGTAGGGGAGGAAACATAATTTTCCCTCTGCCTTCTAGGTTCTTGACTGAGACCGTCCTGTAATACACAGTAACAGGAGGAAAAAGTTTAATATGTATTCCTCCTGTACACATAGGAGAGACCCAGCAAAACTGAGTAACTCCTTGAAATGGCCCAAGCTACCACCTTAAATACCATGTCCAGCTAAAGACAAAGATGCTTCAGGGAGAGGTGCAGTTAGGGGAGGTGACCAGGAAAAGCACAGGAAATAAGGGTAAGGTTGTCATGCAGATTTGTCTTCAGTAGGTACCTTCTCCATTGAAAAGTTTCATGTTGTTTTAGTCATCTTTCTCTTTTTGTGCGAAGAGGACACCCTTAAAAATGGAGGTTTCCCTTATAATGTAGATGTCTTTTACAAAAGGGTAACTTTTACTTGGATTTTCAGAATTTCTCCTGTGTCTGAAGTTTCTTGAAATAATCAGCTCAAGATAATCCTTATGCCAAGGAGGCATATTTTGGGGGCTTATACTCTGCTCCCCTTCACATGGTTGACTAGCTTTCAGCCACCTTGCTCAGAGCACAAAGATTCCAACTTTTGCCAAAAAGCAATTTGCTGACCTTAAACCACTAGATATTTTAGGTAGCAATTATCTTTCTCTGTGTCTCTCTCTGTACCCCTTTTCTTTATCTGTCTCTACTCTTATAGCAGAATAATTTTATGGCAGATGAAGAAATGGTAACAGGTGAAACAAAAAGAGGCTAATCTTGGGAGGCTGTAGCAGATCCTTTCAGTGACCAGTCCATATACCTTTGGGCCCAGCACTTCAGCACACATCAAGAGTTCCAGCTAGGGGCTTCCCTGGTGGCGCAGTGGTTAAGATTCTGCCTGCCGATGCAGGGGACACGGGTTCGTGCCCCGGTCCGGGAAGATCCCACATGCCGCGGAGCAGCTGGGCCCGTGAGCCATGGCCGCTGAGCCTGCGTGTCCGGAGCCTGTGCTCCGCAACGGGAGAGGCCACAACAGTGAGAGGCCCGCGTTACCAACAACAACAACAAAAAGAATTCCAGCTAGCAGCATGTGTAACTCACTGCTCAGGTGATTCTTATGACTGCCACAACCAGGTCCCCATGTCTATGCAGTGCTGGATAACTAATGCCCCACACAGGCACACCACCCCCTGGCTACCTTCAACCAATGACTACAGGAGTTGGTGCATAAATACTCCAGCTCTCTTGCCCCTTCGGTGGGAATAGCTGAGACGTGTACTACACAGAATGAAGAAAGGCCAGTTGCCCACACTAGTAACTTACTAATTAAGTTCCCTGCATTGTCTGTCTTCCTCTCATTTTCTCACTTGTTCTTCACATCCCAAATAAACTAATTGTACTTGAATCCTGAATTCAAGGTCTGTTTCTAGGCAAAGACAAATTAGACAGGACAAACAGACCTGGTTTGGAATCCTTGTTCTACCACTTACAAGGTTAGGCAAGTTAATCATCTCCCCCAGTCACAGTTTATCTATTTTTAAATGGAAATTGTTAATGCCTACTTTGTAGCTTTATTTTATTTTTTTTCAACATCTTTATTGGAGTATAATTGCTTTACAATGGTGTGTTAGTTTCTTCTTTACAACAAAATCAATCAGTTATATATATACATATGTTCCCATATCTCTTCCCTCTTGCGTCTCCCTCCTCCCACCCTCCCTATCCCACTCCTCCAGGCGATCACAAAGCACCGAGCTGATCTCCCTGTGCTATGCGGCTGCTTCCCACTAGCTATCTACCTTACGTTTGGTAGTGTATATATGTCCATGCCTCTCTTTCCCTTTATCACAGCTTACCCTTCCCCCTCCCCATATCCTCAAGTCCATTCTCTAGTAGGTCTGTGTCTTTATTCCTGTCTTACCCCTAGGTTCTTCAAGACTTTTTTTTTTCTTAAATTCCATATATATGTGTTAGCATACGGTATTTGTCTCTCTCTTTCTGACTTACTTCACTCTGTATGACAGACTCTAGGTCTATCCACCTCATTACAAATAGCTCAATTTCGTTTCTTTTTATGACTGAGTAATATTTCATTGTATATATGTGCCACATCTTCTTTATCAATTCATCCAATTATGGACACTTAGGTTGTTTCCATGTCCTGGCTATTGTAAATAGAGCTGCAATGAACATTTTGGTACATGACTCTTTTTGAATTATGGTTTTCTCAGGGCATATGCCCAGTAGTGGGATTGCTGGGTCATATGGTAGTTCTATTTGTAGTTTTTTAAGGAACCTCCATACTGTTCTCCACAGTGGCTGTATCAATTTACATTCTCACCAACAGAGCAAGAGGGTTCCCTTTTCTCCACACCCTCTCCAGCATTTATTGTTTCTAGGTTTTTTGATGATGGCCATTCTGACTGGTGTGAAATGATATCTCATTGTAGTTTTGATTTCCATTTCTCTAATGATTAATGACGTTGAGCATTCTTTCATCTGTTTGTTGGCAGTCTGTATATCTTCTTTGGAGAAATGTCTATTTAGGTCTTCTGCCCATTTTTGGATTGGGTTGTTTGTTTTTTTGTTATTAAGCTGCATGAGCATGAGCTGCCTATGAATTTTGGAGATTAATCCTTTGTCAGTTGCTTCATTTGCAAATATTTTCTCCCATTCTGAGGGTTGTCTTTTGGCCTTGTTTATGGTTTCCTCTGCTGTGAAAAGCTTTGAAGTTTCATTAGGTCCCATTTGTTTATATTTGTTTTTATTTCCATTTCTCTAGGAGGTGGGTCAAAAAGGATCTTGCTGTGATTTATGTCATAGAGTGTCCTGCCTATGTTTTCCTCTAAGAGTTTGATAGTGTCTGGCCTTACATTTAGGTCTTTAATCGATTTTGAGTTTATTTTTGTGTATGGTGTTAGGGAGTGATCTAATCTCATACTTTTACATGTAGCTGTCCAGTTTTCCCAGCACCACTTATTGAAGAGGCTGTCCCTTCTCCACTATACATTCCTGCCTCCTTTATCAAAGATAAAGTGACCATATGTGCATGGGTTTATCTCTGGGCTTTCTATCTTGTTCCATTGATCTATCTTTCTGCTTTTGTGCCAGTACCATACTGTCTTGATTACTGTAGCTTTGTAGTATAGTCTGAAGTCAGGGAGCCTGATTCCTCCAGCTCTGTTTTTCGTTCTCAACATTGCTTTGGCTATTCGGGGTCTTTTGTGTTTCCATACAGATTGTGAAATTTTTTGTTCTAGTTCTGTGAAAAATGCCAGTGGCAGTTTCATAGGGATTGCATTGAACCTGTAGATTGCTTTGGGTAGTAGAGTCATTTTCACAATGTTGATTCTTCCAATCCAAGAACATGGTATATCTCTCCATCTATTTGTGTCATCTTTAATTTCTTTCATCAGTGTCTTATAATTATCTGCATACAGATCGTTTGTCTCCTTAGGTAGGTTTATTCCTAGATATTTTATTCTTTTTCTTGCAATGGTAAATGGGAGTGTTTTCTTGATTTCACTTTCAGATTTTTCATCATTAGTGTATAGGAATGCCAGAGATTTCTGTGCATTAATTTTGTATCCTTCTACTTTACCAAATTCATTGATGAGCTCTAGTAGTTTTCTGGTAGCATCTTTAAGATTCTCTATGTATAGTATCATGTCATCTGCAAACAGTGACAGCTTTACTCTTCTCTTCCAATTTGGATTCCTTTTATTTCCTTTTCTTCTCTGATTGCTGTGGCTAAAACTTCCAAAACTGTGTTGAATAAGAGTGGTGAGAGTGGGCAACCTTGTCTTGTTCCTGATCTTAGTGGAAATGCTTTCAGTTTTTCACCATTGAGGACGATGTTGGCTGTGGGTTTGTCATATATGGCCTTTATTATGTTGAGGAAAGTTCCATCTATGCCTAATTTCTGCAGGGTTTTTATCATGAATGGGTGTTGAATTTTGTCAAAAGCTTTCTCTGCATCTATTGAGATGATCATATGTTTTGTCTCCTTCAATTTGTTAATATGGTATATCACGTTGATTGATTTGCGTATATTGAAGAATCCTTGCATTCCTGGAATAAACCCCACTTGATCATGATGTATGATCCTTTTAATGTGCTGCTGGATTCTGTTTGCTAGTATTTTGTTGAGGATTTTTGCATCTATGTTCATCAGTGATATTGGCCCGTAGTTTTCTTTCTTTGTGGCATCCTTGTCTGGTTTTGGTATCAGGGTGATGGTGGCCTCGTAGAATGGATTTGGGAGTGTTCCTCCCTCTGCTATATTTTGGAAGAGTTTGAGAAGGATAGGTGTTAGCTCTTCTCTAAATGTTTGACAGAATTCGCCTGTGAAGCCATCTGCTCCTGAGCTTTTGTTTGTTGGAAGATTTTTAATCAGTTTTAATTTCAGTGCTTGTGATTGGTCTGTTCATATGTTCTATTTATTCCTGATTCAGTCTTGGCAGGATGTCCATTTCTAAGAATTTGTCCATTTCTTCCAGGTTGTCCATTTTATTGGCATAGAGTTGCTTGTAGTAATCTCTCATGATCTTTTGTATTTCTGCAGTGTCAGTTGTTACTTCTCCTTTTTCATTTCTAATTCTATTGATTTGAGTCTTCTCCATTTTTTTCTTGATGAGTCTGGCTAATAGTTTATCAATTTTGCTTATCTTCTCATTGAACCAGCTTTTAGTTTTATTGATCTTTGCTATCATTTCCTTTGTTTCTTTTTCATTTATTTCTGATCTGATTTTTATGATTTCTTTCCTTCTGCTAACTTTGGGGGTTTTTTTTGTTCTTCTTTCTCTAATTGCTTTAGGTGCAAGGTTAGGTTGATTTTTAGAGATGTTTCTGGTTTCTTAAGGTAGGATTGTATTGCTATGAACTTCCCTCTTAGAACTGCTTTTGCTGCATCCCATAGGTTTTGGGTCGTCGTGTCTCCATTGTCATTTGTTTCTAGGTATTTTTTTATTTGCTCTTTGATTTCTTCAGTGATCACTTCATTATTAAGTAGTGTATTGTTTAGCCTACATGTGTTTGTAATTTTTACAGATATTTTCCTGTAATTGATATCTAGTCTCATAGCATTGTGGTCAGAAAAGATACTTGATACAATTTCAATTTTCTTAAATTTACCAAGGCTTGATTTGTGACCCAAGATATGATCTATCCTGGAGAATGTTCCATGAGCATTAGAGAAAAATGTGTGTTCTGTTGTTTTTGGATGGAATGTCCTATAAATATCAATTAAGTCCATCTTGTTTAAGGTATCATTTAAAGCTTGTGTTTCCTTATTTATTTTCATTTTGGATGATCTGTCCATGGGTGAAAGTGGGGTGTTAAATTCCCCTACTAAGAATGTGTTAGTGTCGATTTCCCCTTTTATGGCTGTTAGTAGTTGCGTTATGTATTGAGGTGCCCCTATGTTGGTGCATAAATATTTACAATTGTTATATCTTCTTCTTGGATTGATCCCTTGATCATTATGTAGTGTCCTTCTTGTCTCTTCTAATAGTCTTTATTTTAAAGTCTATTTTGTCTGATATGAGAATTGCTACTCCAGCTTTCTTTTGGTTTCCATTTGCATGGAATATCTTTTTCCATCCCCTTACTTTCAGTCTGTACGTGTCTCTAGGCGTGAAGTGGGTCACTTGTAGACAGCATATATAAGGGTCTTGTTTTTGTATCCATTCAGCCAATCTGTGTCTTTTGGTGGGAGCATTTAGTCCATTTACATTTAAGGTAATTATTGATATGGATGTTCCTATTCCCATTTTCTTAATTGTTTTGGGTTTGTTATTGTAGGTCTTTTCCTTCTCTTGTGTTTCTTGCCTAAAGAAGTTCCTTTAGCAGTTGTTGTAGAGCTGGTTTGGTGGTGCTGAACTCTCTCACCTTTTGCTTGTCTGTAAAGGTTTTAATTTCTCCATCAAATCTGAATGATATCCTTGCTGGGTAGAGTAATCTTGGTTGCAGGTTTTTCTCCTTCATCACTTTAAAGATGTCCTGCCAGTCTCTTCTGGCTTGCAGAGTTTCTGCTGAATGGTCAGCTGTTAACCTTATGGAGATTCCCTTGTGTGTTATTTGTTGTTTTTCCCTTGCTGCTTTTAATGTGTTTTCTTTGTATTTAATTTTTGACAGTTCTTGGCATATTTCTCCTTGGATTCCTTCTGTATGGGGCTCTCTGTGCTTCCTGAAGTTGATTAACTATTTCCTTTCCCATATTAGGGAAGTTGTCAACTATAATCTCTTCAAGTATTTTCTCAGTACCTTTCTTTTTCTCTTCTTCTGAAATGCCTGTCATTCGAATGTTGGTGCGTTTAGTGTTGTCTCAGAGGTCTCTGAGACTGTCCTCAGTTCTTTTCATTCCTTTTTCTTTATTCTGCTCTGCAGTAGTTATTTCCACTATTTTATCTTCCAGGTCACTTATCTGTTCTGCGTCAGTTATTCTGCTATTGATCCCATCTAGAGTATTTTTCATTTCATTTATTGTGGTGTTCATCATTGTTTGTTTCATCTTTAGTTCTTCTAGGTCCTTGTTAAATGTTTCTTGCATTTTGTCTATTCTATTTCCAAGATTTTGGATCATCTTTACTATCATTATTCTGAACTCTTTTTCAGGTAGACTGTCTATTTCCTCTTCATTTTTTAGGTCTTCTGGGTTTTTATCTTGCTCCTTCATCTGCTGTGTGTTTTTCTGTCTTCTCATTTTGCTTATCTTACTGTGTTTGGGGTCTCCTTTTTGCAGGCTGCAGGTTCGTAGTTCCCGTTGTTTTTGGTGTCTGTCCCCAGTTGCTAAGGTTGGTTCAGTGGGTTGTGTAGGCTTCCTGGTGGAGGGGACTAGTGCCTGTGTTCTGGTGGATGAGGCTGGATCTTGTCTTTCTGGTGGGCAGGTCCACATCTGGTGGTGTGTTTTGGGGTGTCTGTGGCTGTATTATGATTTTAGGCAGCCTGTCTGCTAATGGGTGGGGTTGTGTTCCTGTCTTGCTAATTGTTTGGCATAGGATGTTCAGCACTGTAGCTTGCTGGTCGTTGAGTGAAGCTGGGTGTTGGTGTTGAGATGGAGATCTCTGGGAGATTTTCGCAGTTTGATATTATGTGGAGCTGAGCGGTCTTTTGTGGACCAGTGTCCTGAAGTTGGCTCTCCCACCTCAGAGGCACAGCACTGACTCCTGGCTGGAGCACCAAGAGCCTTTCACCCACATGGCTCAGAACAAAAGGGAATAAAAGTAGAAAGAAAGAATTAGTAGAAGTAGAAAGAAAGAAAGAAGGGAGGGAAGGAGGGAGGGAGGAAAGAAGGAAGGAAGGAAGGAAGGAGTGAAGGAAGAAAAAAGATAAAGTAAAATAAAATAAGATAAAATATAATAAAGTTATTAAAATAAAAAAATAATTATCAAGAGAGAAAAAAAAGAAAACCGACGGATAGAGCCCTAGGACAAATGGTGGAAGCAAAGCTATACAGATAAAATCTCACACAGAAGCATACACATATACACTCACAAAAAAAGGAAAAGTGGAAAAAATTATAAATCTTGCTCTCAAAGTCCACCTCCTTAATTTGCGATGATTCATTGTCTATTCACTTATTCCACAGATGCAGGGTACATCAAGTTGATTGTGGAGCTTTAATCCGCTGCTTCTGAGGCTGCTGAGAGAGATTTCCCTTTCTCTTCTTTGTTCTCACAGCTCCCAGGGGCTCAGCTATGGATTTGGCCTACTTCGTAGGTTTAAATGAAATACTGTATATGAAGCTTTGAGTCTGACACATAGCATTTTCCTACTAAGTGAGCTTCTCCCTCTTTAGTTTGGCTCTCTCTGCAAGAGATTTCAAACCAGCTAAGAGCTGTATAGTTTGGATTTGCTGTGTAACAAACCACCCATAACTGAGTGGCCTAGAACACCAATGTTTTTTAGCTCACAATCCTGAGGGTCAGCAATAGGATTTGGGCTCAGTTGGATGGTTCATCTGCTGATCTGAGTGGGGTTCACTCACACAAACATGAGCAAGAGCCAGTCAACTGGGTGCTTGTGCTCCTGGGAGTCAACAAGCTGCTGGGGTGACCAGATTGACTGAGCTATATGTCTCCTATCTCCTAGAAGGGTAGCCCAGGCTTCACATGGCAGCTCAAATCCCCAAGAGCAGCAAGATGGCAAGGCCTAATGCACAGGTATCTTGCAAGTCTCTGCTTGTGTCATTTTTGCTATGCTACTATCTCTTTGGCCAAAGCAAGTCCCATAGTCTAGCCCAAATGCTAGGAGTAGGGAAAAATTCTAGTTCTTAATGGGAGGAGCTATGAAGTGATACTTCAAGCTTGTGGATATAGGCAGTGCAGGAATTTGTGGCCATTTTTCAATCTACCAGAGACTCTGCCTTAAATTAGAGGCTTCCATAAGATGTCTGGGGGAGTGGTGTGGAGTGGAGCTGCCATCGATACTGGCTCTTCCCTCCTCCCCATGGTCCAGGCAGCTGGTCAGCTGGCTCTTGGCCCTCAAGCTGAGCCTGTCCCTTATTTAGTTCTTGGGAGTGCCTGGCCGACATGAGGTCTGTAGAGAAGGACATGGAGGGCAGAGATGGTTGAGAAGTCAGAGGCCTGAGATGTGAGTCACGAGAGAGTCTAGAATGGGCTTTCTGCTGAGATGGAAGTAGGCTCTGTGCAGCAGTCCCAGAAGACACACAAAAAGAGTTTCAGACAACAGAAAATAATCCTAAGCAACTGTGCATTAGATTTTCATTGAAAGTGACTTTTGCTGGATTTGGGGGATGTAAAGTTGTAAGCATTGAATCTTTGAATGAGATTCATCCATCTGAAGATGGTGGAGAGTAAGACGTGGAGATCACCTTTCTCCCCACAAATACATCAAAAATACATCTACATGTGGAACAACTCCTACAGAACACCTGCTGAATACTGGCAGAAGACCTCAGACTTCCCAAAAGGAAAGAAACTCCCCACATACCTGGCCGTGTGGCTGACAGGGTCTTGGTGCTCTGGCCAGGTGTCAGGCCTGAGCCTCTGAGGGTGGAGAGCTGATTTCAGGACATTGGTCCACAAGAGACCTCCCGGCCCCTCATAGTTTCAATCGGCGAGAGCTCTCCCAGAGATCTCCATCTCAACACTAAGGCCAAGCTCCACTCAATGACCAGCAAACTCCAGTGCTGGATACCCCATGCCAAACAACTAGCAAGGCAGGAACACAACCACACCCATTAACAGAGAAGCTGCCTAAAATCATAATAAGTTCACAGAAACCCCAAAACGCACCACCAGATGCAGTCCTGCCCACCAGAAAGACAAGATCCAGCCTCATCCATCAGACCACAGGCACCAGTCCCCTCCACCAGGAAGCCTACACAAACACTGCACCAACCTTACCCACTGGGGGCAGACACCAAAAACAATGGGAACTATGAACCTGCGGCCCATGAAATGAGACCAGAAACACAGTAAGTTAAGCAAAATGAGAAGACAGAGAAATACACAACAGATGAATGAGCAAGGTAAAAACCCACTTGACCAAACAAATGAAGAGGAAATAGGCAGTCTACCTGAAAAGGAATTCAGAGTAATGGTAGTAAAGATGATCCAAAATCTTGGAAATGGAATGGAGAAAATGCAAGAAATGTTTAACAAGGACGTAGAAGAACTAAAGAGCAAATAAACAATGATGAACAACACAATAAATGAAATTAAGAATTCTCTAGAAGGAATCAATAGCAGAATAACTGAGGCAGAAGAAAGGATAAGTGACCTGAAAGATAAAACAGTGGAAATAACTACCACAGAGCAGAATAAAGAAAAAAGAATGGAAAGAATTGAGGACAGTCTCAGACCTCTAGGACAACACTAAATGCACCAACATTCGAATTATAAGGGTCTCAGAAGAAGAAGAGAAAAAGAGGGACTGAGAAAATATTTGAAGAGATTATAGTTGAAAACTTCCCTACTATGGTAAAGGAAATAGTCAAGTCCAGGAAGGACAGAAAGTCCCATACAGGATAAATGCAAGGAGAAACACACCAAGAAACCTATTAATCAAACTATCAAAAATTAAATACAGAGAAAAAAATATTAAAAGCAGCAAGGGAAAAGCAACAAATAACACACAAGGGAATCCCCATAAGGTTAACAGCTAATCTTTCAGCAGAAACTCTGCAAGCCAGAAAGGTGTGGCAGGAAATATTTAAAGTGATGAAAGGGAAAAACTTACAACCAAGATTACTCTACCCAGCAAGGATATCATTCAGATTTGACGGAGGAATTAAAACCTTTACAGACAAGCAAAAGCTAAGAGAATTCAGCACCACCAAACCAGCTTTACAACAAATGCTAAAGGATTTTCTCTAGGCAGGAAACACAGGAGAAGGAAAAGACCTACAATAACAAACCCAAAACAATTAAGAAAATGGTAATAGGAACATACATATCAATAATTACCTTAAATGTAAATGGATTAAATGCTCCCACCAAAAGACATAGACTGGCTGAATGTATACAAAAACAAGACCCATATATATGCTGCCTACAAGGGACCCACTTCAGACCTAGGGACACAATATTCCATGCAAATGGAAATCAAAAGAAAACTGGAGCAGCAATTCTCATATCAGACAGAATAGACTTTAAAATAATGTTACAAGAGGCAAAGGACAATGCATAATGATAAAGGGATCAATCCAAGAAGAAGATGTAACAATTATAAATATTTATGCACCCAACATAGGAGCCCCTCAATACATAAGGCAAATGCTAACAGCCATAAAAGGGGAAATTACAGTAACACAGTAATAGTAGGGAACTTTAGCATCCCACTTTCACCAATGGACAGATCATCCAAAATGAAAATAAGGAAACACAAGTTTTAAATAACACATTAAACAAGATGGGCTTAATTGATATTTATAGGACATTCCATCCAAAAACAACAGAATACACTTTCTTCTCAAGTGCTCATGTAACATTCTCCGGGATAGATCATATCTTGGGTCACAAATCAAGCCTTGGCAAATTTAAGAAAACTGAAATTGTATCAAATATCTTTTCCGACCACAACGCTATAGAGCTAGATATCAATTACAGGAAAAAAAAACTGTAAAAAAATACAAACACATGGAGGTTAAACAATACACTACTAATTAACCAAGAGATCACTGAAGAAATCAAAGAGGAAATCAAAAAATACCTAGAAACAAATGACAATGAAGACCCGACAACCCAAAACTTATTGGATGCAGCAAATGCATTTCTAACAGGGAAGTTTATAGCAATACAATCCTACCTCAAGAAATAAGAAACATCTCAAATAAACAACCTAACCTAACACCTAAAGCAATAAGAGAAAGAAAAACAAAAAAACCCCCAAAGTTAGCAGAAGGAAAGAAATCATAAAGATTAGACCAGAAATAAATGAAAAAGAAATGAAGGAAATGATAGCAGAGATCAATAAAACTAAAAGCTGGTTCTTTGAGAAGATAAACAAAATTGATAAACCATTAGCCAGACTCATCAAGAAAAAAGGGAGAAGACTCAATAGAATTAGAAGTGAAAAAGGAGAAGTAACAGCTGACACTGAAGAAACACAAAGAGTCATGAGAGATTACTACAAGCAACTATATGCCAATAAAATGGACAACCTGCAAGAAATGGACAAATTCTTAGAAAAACAAAAACTTCCGAGACTGAACCAGGAAAAAATAGAAAATAAAAACAGACCAATCACAAGCACTGAAATTGAAACTGTGATTAAAAATCTTCCAACAAACCAAAGTCACAGGCAAATTCTATCAAACATCTATAGAAGAGCTAAAACCTATCCTTTTCAAACTCTTCCAAAATATAGCAGAGGAAGGAACACTTCCAAACTCATTCTACGAGGCTACGATCACCCTGATATCAAAACCAGACAAAGATGTCACAAAAAAAGAAAACTACAGGCCAATATCACTGATGAACATAGATGCAAAAATCCTCAATAAAATACTAGGAAACAGAATCCAACAGCACATTAAAAGGATCATACACCATAATCAAGTAGGGTGTATCCCAGGAATGCAAGCATTCTTCAATATACACAAATCAATCAATGTGATACACCATATTAACAAATTGAAGGAGAAAAACCCTACGATCATAGTAGATGCAGAAAAAAGCTTTTGACAAAATTCAACACTCATTTATGATGAAAAAACCCTCCAGAAAGTAGACATAGAGGGAACTTACCTCAACATAATAAAGGCCATATATGACAAACCCACAGCCAACATCGTTCTCAATGGTGAAAAACTGAAACCGTTTCCACTAAGACCAAGAAGAAGACAAGGTTGCTGACTCTCACCACTACTGTTCAACATAGTTTTGGAAGTTTTAGCCACAGCCATCAGAGAAGAAAAAGAAATGAAAGGAATCCAAATCGGAAAAGAAGTAAAACTGTCACTGCATATGACATGATACTATACACAGAGAATCCTAAAGATGCTACCAGAAAACTACTAGAGCTAATCAATGAATTTGGTAAAATAGCAGGATACAAAATTAATGCACAGAAATCTCTTGCATTTGTACATACTACTGATGAAAAATCTGAAAGAGAAATTAAGAAAACACTCCCATTTACCATTGCAACAAAAAGAATAAAATACCTAGGAATAAACCTATGTAAGGAGACAAAGCACCTGTATGCAAAAAACTATAAGACATAATGAAAGAAATTAAAGATGATACCAACAGATGGAGAGATATATGATGTTCCTGGACTGGAAGAAACAATATTGTGAAAATGACTATACTACCTAAAGCAATCTACAGCTTCCATGCAATCCCTATCAAACTACCAGTGGCATTTTTCACAGAATTAGAACAAAAATTTTCACAATTTGTATGGAAACACAAAAGACCCCAAATAGCCAAAGCAATCTGGAGAAAGAAAAATTGAGCTGGAGGAATCAGACTCCTGGACTTCAGACTATACTACAAAGCTACAGTAATCAAGACAGTATGGTACTGGCACAAAAACAGAAATATAGATTAATGGAACAGGATAGAAAGCCCATAGATAAACCCAAGCACCTATGGGAGGCAAGATTATCTTTGATTAGGGAGGCAAGAATATACAATGGAGAAAAGACAGCCTCTTCAATAAGTGGTGCTGGGAAAACTGGACAGCTACATGTAAAAGTATGAGATTAGATCACTCCCTAACACCATACACAAAAATAAACTCAAAATGGATTAAAGGCCTAAATATAAGGCCAGACACTATAAAACTCTTAGAGGAAAGCACAGGAAGAACACTCTATGACATAAATCACAGCAAGACCCTTTTTGACCCAACTTCTAGAGAAATGGAAATAAAAACAAAAATAAACAAATGGGACCTAATGAAACTTAAAAGCCTTTGCACAGCAAAGGAAACCATAAACAAGACCAAAAGACAACCCTCAGAATGGGAGAAAATATTTGCAAGCGAATCAACGGACAAAGGATTAATCTGCAAAATATACAAGCAGCTAATGCAGCTCAATATCAAGGAAACAAACAACCCAATCCACAAATGGGCAGAAGACCTAAATAGACATTTCTCCAAAGAAGATATACAGATTGCCAACAAACACATGAAAGGATGCTCAACATCACTAATCATTAGAGAAATGCAAATCAAAACTACAATGAGGTATCATCTTACACTGGTCAGAATGGCCATCATCAAAAAGTCTACAAACAATAAATGCTGGAGAGGGTGTGGAGAAAAGGGAACCCTCTTTCACTGTTGGTGGGAATGTAAATGGATACAACCACTATGGGGAACATTATGGAGGTTCCTTAAAAAACTAAAATTAGAACTACCATATGACCCAGCAATCCCACTACTGGGCATATACCCTGAGAAAACCATAATTCGAAGAGAGTCATGTACCACAGTCTTCATTGCAGCTCTATGTACAATAGCCAGGATGGGGAAGCCACCTAAGTGTCCATCGACAGATGAATGGGTAAAGAAGATGTAGCACATATATACAATGGAATATTACTCGGCCATAAAGAGAGATGAAATTGAGTTATTTGTAGTGAGGTGGATGGACCTAGAGTCTGTCATACAGAGTGAAGTCAGTCAGAAAGAGAAAGAACAAATACTGTATGCTAACACATATATATGGAATCTTAAAAAAAAAAATGGTTCTGAAGAACCTAGGGGCAGGACAGGAATAAAGACTCAGACGTAGAGAATGGACTTCAGGACATGGGAAATGGGAAGGGTAAGCTGGGACAAAGTGAGAGAGTAACACTGACATATATACACTACCAAATGTAAAGTAGCTAGTGGGAAGCAGCCGCATAGCACAGGGAGATCGGCTCCGTGTTTTTGACCACCTAGAGGGGTGGGATAGGGAGGGTGGGAGGGAGAAGCAAGAGGGATGGGATATGGGGATATGTGTATACATATAGCTGATTCACTTTGTGACACAGCAGAAATTAACACACCATTGTAAAGCAATTAAACGCCAGTAAAGATGTTAAAAAAAAAGTTGTCTTCAGACCATCAAAGTGAGTGGCGGGATTTGCCTGGGCTGGGTAGCTTGCTAGATAATTGAAAGACAGGCTGACTCTCACAGGACACAAGGTAATCCCTAAGTTTCACTTACTAAGTAAGCTGAGGAGGCAAAAAGTATAGCTTTTATCTTTGATCAAAGCTAGAAAGTTTTGTTGGAAGAAGATAAAGAAGAGGTTTTTAAAAATCCAAAAATATATTTGTTATTCTAACTTGTTTAGGTGTGTTAACACCATTTTTCACCATTGTTGTTGTGGTCATACTGATCCCTGAAATGGATGCCTATACTCCTAAATACAGATATTCACACAGACACGTTCTTCAAGATTCTGTCTAGAAATGTAAGTATGTTCAATCCAGGGAACTGTTTTAAGCTAGGGTGCCGCTTCCTTCCACCAAAGACCAATTAATCGCAAGCCTGAAGACTAGAGAAGGAAGATAGCAGTAACTGCTGCTGCTTCATGAAAGCAAACCATTTTTCTAAGTTGATTATATGTCGTAATTACTCATCTTAATTTCGGTAATCATTACCTTTATAGAGTTCCTTATAAACATGTCTTTATAAGACTCTGCTTTACAAAAAAAAAAAAACTTTCCTAATAAAGGAAGAAAAAAATTATAAATAACCTCAGAGAGGAAAACAGTGCCTTGGATTTGATAAATTGCAAGCAGCATTTTTGGCCACTGAACAAAAATTGGTCTGCTCAGTAAAATCCAGAAAGGCTCGGGGCAAAGCTGCGAGATTGAAATAATTCTTAGGCTCTTGTAATTGCATTTATTTCTTATTCATCTGCTACGTACTTCTGATATCTTGTTAGACTCTGTGTGTAATTAGGATGAAAGAATCACGGCTTGAGCCTCTCTAGGAGGCTCCTGAGAGGACTGGGATGGTGGGGACAGTCCTCTCCCCAGCGCACGTAAGAGTAACCGCAATCAGCTTGAGCCAGACTCACGCACTTCCTCTAAGTAATGTGACCAGGCCCTCAGGACTCAGGGTAGCAGCTGAGACAAATGAATAAGTCTCCCTCTCCTGTGTGTATAAACAGAAGAACAAGTCAGTTTCTTGCCAGTCACGGTGCAGCTCTCTCTGGGCCCCTCTGGAGGAACACCTCTCCAAGGCAGGACTGAGGTTTGAGTCATCCTCTCTAAATATGGAATCCATGAGGATGACTCTTCTGCAGGCAGAGCAAAAGGGAAGTTCCAGGCATAAGGGAACTCTGGGCTCAGCTAAACACATGAACTGCACAGTGAGATAGGACGGCACGCACTGGAGGGTGACTGTATCATTTATCACCCAAACCAGGATATGTTTAATTGTGTCAGGAAACAGGCATAAACCAGAGCTGCCCCCAGTTTGAGCAATGTCTATATGAGAGAGCTAATAATTTATCTGATGACTTAGGGGGAATTTTTTTTCTGCCCTTGTGAGACATGCTGATCAGACCAAGCAATTACAGAGCAGGAGGCAGCTCTGTCACAGGGCCTCTTTCAGCACCCAGCATCCCAGCAGGACTGTCACAAGACACACAAAACATAGACTCGGCTTCAAGTAGGTGACCGCAGCCCCCGGGGCCACCCGGGGCCCATCCCTGTGACTTTGGGGAGAGTCAGGAAAACATATGGGAGGTTCTTCTAGCCGTGGTCCTTCTACTCTACTCACAACGTCAGCCACTAAGGGAGAAAGAAGGATCCGTATTCACGTCTAACACAAATGCTCAGTGGGGCCGAACTGGTGGTTTGGCAAAAGTGCTCAACGCTAAAATGTCCTCTGGGAATTCTCAAGAATCCTGACCACCCTCCCCATGTCAGACCTGGGGGTCTTTCCAGTATTTTATCTCCCTGTTCATACCAGGGATTCCTTCCATGCACCTTTGGAATGATCTGGCCACATTCATCTGTGTCTTCCTGGGGTCAGCTCTTGATGTCACAGGCCCAGAAGTAGCTCTGTTAATTATCCCCATAGCCTACCCTCAACCCTTGTGTGTTGGCCTCAGGGGTTCAGACAACAGAGAAGGCTGCACTGTGGTTTTACACCTCTCTCCCTTTCAAGACAAGAGAGGGATTCAAATTTTAGTCTTCCTTTTGATTATTTTTATTTCTATTTTTTAAATAAATTTATTTATGGCTGCGTTGGATCTTAATTGCTGTGCGAGGGCTTTCTCTAGTTGCGGCGTGCAAGGGCTAATCTTTCGTTGCAGTGCGCAGGCTTCTCATTGCGTGGCTTCTCTTATTGCGGAGCTCGGGCTCTAGGCGCGCGGGCTTCAGTAGTTGTGGCGCACGGGCTTGGTTGCTCCGCGGCATGTGGGATCTTCCCAGACCAGGGCTCGAACCCGTGTCCCCTGCACTGGCAGGCGGATTCTTAACCACTGTGCCACCAGGGAAGCCCCCTTTTGATTATTATAGAACTTCTAGGCACTTCATGGGAGGAGAAAATGCCCTCTCCTGCCCTAAGTGAATGCTTACACCACAGAGGACAGTGGGAAGATCTTATAGGGGCTCAACAAGTATTAGAGTTTTATCTCATTTGAAAGAACCGACTCATGCCGTCTACATGCCAAGTTTCTTTTCTATTGCAAAGTTACCAAACATTACTGTATAAAAACAGGTTTGCTGACATAATGCAAATTGCCATGAAATCTTTACAGCTAACACTCACTCCATCACTGCCAGGCACCAAGTGTTGGATCCTGCCCCTCATATTAACACCTGCCATCTGAAACAATGCCTGCCTTAATCCTTCCTCTCTCTCTCCACCACCCACATACAGTCACTGTCATTTCTTAAGGATCAGCCCCTTCCTGTTACGCCCACTTCCCTCACCCCAGCTACTGATCTGTTGACCTCACGCCAGCACCAGAGCAGCAGCCTTCCGACTGAACTCCCAGTTCTCAGTCTCATCCACCTTTGTTATCAGTCCTGCCCTTTAGTCAAATTAACCTTGTCAAAACACTATCTCTTGAAACATGCCATCAATCCGTTTCAAGTCTGTATTAGTTCTTTATTACCTTGGAGAGAATGTCCAAATGCTTCAGATCTGCCAAAATCTAACGTCAATCCAATCACCATTGTATCCCTTACTATTCACTCCCCAAACGGACCAGAGACCCCTACATTCCCACGGTAGGTCAGGACTGCTTCCCTCCAGGAGTGCTCCCCAACTTTCCCAATGCTTCTCCCATTGTCCAGGTTAGAGGTCAAAGTGGTGCAGTTGCTGGTTTTGAAGATGAAAGGGGCCCACGAGCCAGGGAATCCAGGCAGCCTCTAGGAGCTGGAAAGGCAAGGAGATGGAATCTCCCCTAGAGCCTCCGGAAGGAAGCTCTGCTGACACCTTGACCCATTTCAGACTCTGGCCTCCAGAACATGGATAATAATGTAGTGTTTTAATCCCCCAGTTTGTGGTAATTTGTTATAGTAGCACATCCTAATCACTTACAATGAGGCAGACGCCACGCTAAAAGCCGAACTCTCATTACTTCACTCTGTCACCCCACAGCTCTATGGGGCAGTTACTACTATTACCCCATTTTTTAATTTATGAGGCAAGATATTTAAACTACAAAAGGTAGATAAACGATTAATAAGCCCATGAAAAGATATTCAACATCATCAGTCATCATAGAAATGCAATTAAAACTGCAATAAATACCACAATAAACATCATTAGAATGGCTAACATAAAAGGTACTGACAGTATGAAGTCAGTATGTGGTGCAGTTGGAGTGCTCAGACTTTGCTGATGGGAGCATAAATTGGTAAAACGGCTTTGGAAAACCAATTCAAAGAATCTAGTAAAACGGAACCTATGTAGGTCCTATGATCCAGTACTCCTGGATACATACTCCACAGAAAGACACAAAAGTGGTCACCAAAAGCCAAAAGCTGTGTGTTGGAAGCATTATTTGTAACTGGAACCAAGCCAAACGCCCACTGACAAAATAAAGAAATTGTGATGAATTCATACAAAGGAATGAATAAACCACAGCTCCATGCACCATGAAGTTGAATGAAAGAAGCCGGACACAGAGTCCATTTTTATGAGGTTCTAGAACAGGCAGCACTAGACAATGGTGTTAGAAGTCAGGATGTTGATCACTCCAGGGGACTAGGGGCGGGGGAACACCAGCTGGTATTAACCCCATTTTATAGGTAAAAAAACTGAGCCCTAGGAAAGTTACCTAAGGTCACACACACACAGCTGCTAAGTGGTGGAGCCAGGTATCAAACTCAGGATCCTCACGCCCAATCCCACGCAATAATCACCTCAAACCTTTCTCAGCTGTGGGTGAAGGCGGGCTCACAAGGTAATAATGATAGGAAGAGGAAAAGAAATGGCATTGCCACCCCCGGCCTGGCAGACGCCTGGGAGAGAAAGACTGTTGCTCTTCTTAGTGGACCTCCTAACCAGTAAAAAGAACAGCCTCTTTGCCAGAGCCTGGTAAGCAGGCAACTTCTGGGAACTCTCTCACACACAGTTTTTCTCTTTTCTTCTTGCATCTTCTTAAAAACAAAGCAAAATCTTTTTGTAGGCTGTGGGAATAAGGGGAGGGGAGTATGGGAGTGAGGCTGCTCTGGGTACAAGTCTGACTCTGTCCTTTGCTAAACAGCCTCCCCGAGATAAAGGAGAGGATCCCGGGCTGGAGGAAATGGGATGTTCCCTCTGAGTATCACTTCACATTTAGATTTTTAGTCCAAACAGGCTTTCCCAGGTCTCCCTCCCCCAATCACACTTGTCTTTCAACCATCTCACAGCACTGAAAGTCCTTCCTTTGAACCATTGTCACTGTTACACTTTTCATTGTATTTGGGGGGTTATTTAATTAAATGTCTCCCCAGCCTCCATGTAGTTAGGGGTCATGTCTATCTTGGTTCACATTCTATCCTCAAGGAGTCATCCTTGAGTTCTGTCTCTCCTAAACCCCCCACCGAGGACCTTAATCAGCAAATCCAATCAACTCTACCTACTAATTTATATCCTGAATCCCTCTGCTACACCATCTTACTGCTATCATCAGTGGCCAACCCTTCATCACCTCTCATCTGGGTTATTGCCACAGCACCCTGCTGCTACTTCTGCAAGGCAAAGTGCCTCTCTGCCCAACAGCAACTGGTTGCAATTACAATAAAACCCAGACCCTTTAACCTATTTCCAAAGTGCTGCAAAACCTGACCCAAGCCTTCTTTTCCTAACTCATGCCGTGCCAACCTCGTTTTAAGGCCTTTCTGCTCACTCAATAGGTCAAGTTCGTCCCAGCCTTAGGGCCTTTGCCCTCATGTTCTCTGCCTCAAGAGCACTGCCCCCATCTTCCTTCACACGGCTGATTCCTTCTCAGCATTCGAGTATCAGCAAAGTCACCTCCTCTGATGTTCCAGTCTACAGCAACCACCTAATTACGCCTGCGATATGATATTTATTTGCTTCTTTGTTGATTGACTACTTTTTTTCGTTTAAATTAAGCTTCATGAGAGCAGTGACATTGTTTTTCTTGTCTCCACTGTCTCCCAATGGCAAGAACGAGGTGCTCACTAAATGTGCGTTAAATAAACATATGAATGACTGACTTCCTGGCGCTTTGCCTGGTGTGCTTTCAGCAAATATTTGTTGAATGAATGCACAGTAATTTGTTTTTAAATTACAACTTTCTGCATTTTCTATTCAGTTTGATGACACAGTTATCTTCAGTATTTGAACATTCTGATTTCAAAGCATTCATTTGACATACATAAATGAAAACCTAGCAAAACTTTAAGATACAAATCTGAGATCCGAGAGTATGCTAACGCAGCTTCACTCTGAGCAATAAAAGAAAAGCTTGCTGGCTCTGGGTCCCTACTTTCTACACATTCTGAGGTCTACCTAGCAGATAGAAGCACAAAGAAACTTGTAAAATGCCTTCAAAATGATCCCTTACATTTGCATAGCTACCTAACAAAGAACACTCTAGTTACTGGTCATTCCTGCTGGGGTGAAATTAGGATTCACAGTAAAAGCCATGACATGCTAAACATTTGGAGGGCTCTGCTCCCAATTTCTCTGAGAAGACTGTCTGACCAAACTTCCCACCCACATTCAAATCTGTCACAGAAGATTTTCCCTGGGGCTGTCCTCCACGTGCTACATGAACCTCCTTTTCAGTCACATGGAAACATTTCCCTCCTTTCCCACTTTTATTCGCTCTGGTAAAAGCTCCAGTTGCTGCCGCTGACAAGAGCCCACCAAAGCCACCGCTGGTGAGGCCCCATGGGGTGGCCCCTTCTCAGCAGCTCTCATCTTCTCTGGGATGCTGCTGCCAGATCTCACATGCTGAAGGGGGCATTAAAGTGCTCTGTGAATGACACCGAAGGTCATTTCCCATCACTGCTGAAACCTCTGCCACCCACCTGCTGAGAACTTCTTTGTGGTCTCAGCACTTGCCAGACGTTGGAGAGAAGCTATGGTTGTTAGCATTGGCTTGCTTATTTATTGGAAACTACCCTCATCCCATCCCTCCCCAGAATAGACAAGTTATATTTTGCTCTGAATCAGGTTGCCCTCCCTGTGGCCATGACTCTTGAACCAAACCTATGTATTTTAGCTTTCTCTTTTTTTAAATAAGCCATTTTTCAGGGTGCTGGGTGGCCAAGCGTACAAATAAATCATTGATAGATATGCCCTACTCGTCCTTGGTTACTCTGAGAGGAACACAGCTTATGCTTATGTTGACCTGGCAGCTTGCAAATGACTCACGTATATTTCATTTGCTTCTCATAGCAATAGTGAAGTGGAAGCAAGATCGCAATTTCTACAACTATTCTGTATATAAGGAGATAGAAAAATGATCAAATGAATTGCCTGAGATCACACAGTCAAGTTACTGCTGGAGCTGGGTTTCAATTCAGGCCTCTAGACAACAGCTCTAGAGCTCTTTCTAGTGTATCAAGGTCCCTCTACCATCTCTGAATCTAGCTGCTTCCCCAACTCTTCCCCACACTTGAAACATCTTGAATCTCTTGAAGTTCTACTGATTTCTAAATGAAAGTTTTAGTTTTCCCTTTGGTTTTAGCTGAACCAATTAGCAAGCCCCCAGTTCTGCCCGTTATAACAGTCACTGATGCTCCAAGGCTGAATTCTTACAGCTTCTAAAATGGGATCTACCAGCCCAAATCCCATAATATCCACCAGGGTCATCAGCTATGCTTTTTCAGAATAAAGGCACAGAGCTGAGCAAGTTGAGCCCCTGTTAAACTGAGTCCCTTTGCCTTTATTCCATAAGTAAATAAATTTTCCCGAAAAGGATTTGCCTTTCTTCTGTGAGTACATGCATTACTCCCATATTATTCAAAAGGATGACGACACCTTTTTTCTTCTTCACATGGATAATCATCTTCTCTGACCCTCAGTTTTCTCATCTATGAAAAGGAGAAAGTAACACAAATTCATAGGTTATTGTAAGCATCAAAAAGATAACCAATAAAATTGCCAACATGGAGTTTGGCACAGAGCAGGCACCAGTAAATGTTTCCTTACTTCCTGGCCTACAGAAAATTTAACGATTAGAATTTTACAGACATTCTCTGTTCTCTTCAAGTTTACCTGACATGTTTGTAAAGAATCTATGCAAAATTCTTCATAAATTATTTTTTAATCCTTTGCCTTGTTAGAAAATTTTGATTCTTTATATTATACAGAGTAAATTGATTTTGGCCAAAGTCAGAATAATGTAACTCCTAACTAGTGACTTAACTAAACGTTGTAACTGTAGAGGGATTGGGAGTAGGGAGGGAGAAATGGAGAGGGGGGAGGGAATTCATCACTGTAACAGGAAATCAATCACTACTGACTAAAATCAACCAATCAAGAAGTAGCAGTAAAGGCATACTGTTTAGCTATGTAGAGATAAACATGAAAAGAAACAGCTAAGTTTGTTGCAAGTGGCTGTCTCTGGGAAGCACCTAGAACATTGCCCAGCAGACCGTGTATTAATCAGAACTATTGCAGTTGCAAGTGACAGAAACTCAGATTAAACTAGCTTTAGCAAGAAGAGGGATGTGTTAACTTATATAACTTAAAAATAATAAATCCATGGCTCAAGGTAGCTGAAGTCAGATTTTCAAGTAATGTCTATATAATGTCTACAAGGAATAGTCTCTGTTCTCCATCTCTCAGCCGTGTCTTCTTTCCCCTAGGTTGGCTTAAGTTTCAAGCAACTTTTCCCCATGTGGGAGCAAAGATGGCCCCTGCAGCTCTAAGCTTACTAGGACTTAACACCCAGACTCTGAAAACGAGACAATGACTCGTTCCTGGTGGTTCCAGCAGAAATCCCAGGAAGGGCTCTCATTGACCTGGGTGTGGTTTTGTCCATCCTTGAAGCAGTCCCTTTGGCCAGGGTAATTTTATGCTATGATTGTATGAGCCTGTGTTGCATGCTCACCCTTGGAACCAAAAATGAAGGCAACGCCATCTGAGGCCCATGGACTAAGGGTCAGGAGAGCAGTTCTCCGAAAGTAAGGTGGGATATGTGACAGTTAATTTTTTTTTTAAAGAGGATGACCCAACTTACCTTTTTAAAAATATATATTTATTTATTTTATTTTTGGCTGTGGCGGGTCTTAGTTGAAGCATGCAGGGCTCTTCTTTGAGGCACACAGGCTGCTCTCTAGTTGTGGCGCGTGGGCTCCAGAGCGCATGGGCTCTGTAGTTATGGTGTGCAAGCTCCAGAGCGTGTGGGCTCTGTAACTGTGGCTCATGTGCTCAGTACTTGTGGCTCATGTGCTCAGTAGTTGTGGCACTTGGGCTTAGTTGCCCCACGGCATGTGGGATCTTAGTTCCTGGACTGGGGATCGAACCCTCATCCCCTGCATTGGAAGGTGGATTCTTAACCAGCATTGGAAGGTGGATTCTTAACCACTGGACCACCAGGGAAGTCCCGTGATGGTTAATTTTATGTGTCAACTTCGCTAGGCTATGGTACCCAGATATTTGGTCAAACACTAGTCTAGATGTTGCTATTAAGATATTTTTTAGATAAGATTAACATTTTAATCAGTATATTTTGAGTAAAGCAAATTATCCTCCATAATATGGGTGAGCCTCATCCAATCAGTTGAAGGCCTTAAGAGGAAAAAAACCCTGACATTGTCTCTACCCACTCCTTTCCCCACTCCTGAGAAAGAGGGAGTTCTGCCTGCAGACCCTATTCAGACTCGAGCTGAAACCTCAGTTTTTCCCAGGGTCTGCCTACCTTACAGTTTTTGGACTTGCCAGCCTCCAACTATTACAAGAGCTTACAACTATTACAGTTCCTTAAAATCTCTCTCGAGGTAAAGATAGAGATGATAGAGACAGACATATCCTATTGGTTCTGTTTCTCTGGAGAACCTAACATAGAAACTTTTACCTAAAGAAGGAAATAAAGATGCTGCGTAGACAAAAAAACAAACAAAAAAACATACCTACTCGTTGATAGGTTAATGATTGTTACAGAAGGCAGATTGGCAGATTTTTTAAGTAAGGCAATCATTTCTACCTTAAGTGGGAGGACAAAACACATGAGTGTCCATAAATCCTCAGTAACAAATGCCCTTGCAAAGCTAAAGACATGATTTATGCAAAGTGAATAAGTATTTGTCTTTAAAATCCAGCTTCCAATTTTTTGCAAATATGGAAGGTAAAGTCAGTTTAAAGACTTTGCCAGATGAGGAAATGAACAGAAGTGGGTCCAAAAAGTGCTCTGTGGATGACCAGAGACCTGTAAACAGCAAAGAGCAGGAGCTGGCACTACAGAAGCCAGTGTAGCTGAGAGATTCCAACCAGGCCGAGGACTTTTCGGGAACACCTGAGTACCCTGGACTTCCAGGGATGACTGTACAGAGACTTCATGGAACTTTCAACTGTTCTGGTCTCCCTGCTACCTAAAGTCTAATTATTGTTTGGGTTTCTTTTGCTTGAAAACAGGATCCTTTTACTACACCATGGCCAGCATCCTTGCAAGTGAGAGAATTGGTGTCAATATTTTAGGGATCGTGGAAACAGATTTTTTTCTAAGTCTTTGGACACGGCCCCAAATTGTTCTAAGGAAAACAACCTTAAAAATTAATCCAGGCCATTTCAGTCTGTGACACAAGGGTTGCACAATGAAGCTTGCTATACAGCTTCCTCCAAAAGATAGTGAGGAAGTTAATAAACATTCCTCACCCACCATAAACAATAACAATAATGATTTTTAATGCTACATACAGCATGCCTTTTACTGAGGTGCACAAGTTTTTTAAATAAAAATGACAATTTCAGGAATTTTAAGTTACTGGCCTCTGGTCACACCACCTTGCAGTCCAGTCTATACTGAAAAGAGCTGGCATGCTGACACCATGCCAACACCCTACGCTACGCTAAAAGGAGTAGCTTCTCATAAAATTTCCCTGAGGGCAGCACACGTTGAACAGTTTGAATTTCAAACAACTCTTGAGTGAAACATGCTTCTTATAAAGAAAGTATAAATAGGGAACTGAGATGATGACAAAGCAAGTCATAAAAACTGGTACAAATCTGTCTAACTTGAAATTAATTTCGTATACTAAACAAAAATGCAAAGAATTCACCCCAAATGCAATTTCACTGTTTACAAAAAGTCATAGCAAAAAAAAAAAGTCATAGCTATGAAATGATCAAATTGAATAGATAAAATTAAAACTTAAAAAGTGAATAAGAAAGAATGGTATAAATGAGGCATGATTAAATAGATGTATTAAAAAGGTAAAATGGTAAATTGTTTTAAAAACAACAACGTTAGGTAAAAGTATTCTAGAAGATGTAAGTGGCATAAGAATAGTTAAAAAATAAATATCAATTAAAAGAATATCAGAAAACAAGAAAATAAAATTACAAACATTTCTAGAAATTCAGAAGTCCTGTGATTAATACCCTATTGAGAAGTGAATAGGGTCCCTTGACTACCATTAGATGACTAATGGTAGTTTTCCCTGAACTGCAAGTCACTGCTGCAGTTTCATGAGGCTTGATACCTCTGGGAAAATGTCCCTAAATAGATGCAGGTGGTCCAGAGAGTGTCTCACAGTAAAGTCTGTAGATCACATTTCCAACTACTAATCACCCCCAAAAAAATCACATCATGAACAACACAACCACAGAAGCCAACCAACTTCTTGGCAGACTGCCTAGAGAGGAATAACAAGGCTCTCGCAGAGTCCCCTCTAAAATTCTAAGTTCTCAGAGGGGGGACCCCATCATGGAGCACAGAGTCTGAGAGGAGCTCTCAGCTGACCTGGACAGAGCCGACCCATTCCGTAAACTACTAACCTTAGGGAAAGTGCGTGCCAATGACATACTTAGTCTACTCCTTTAATCTCAAAACACTTCACCAACTTCATTCTCTTCCTCAAGGTACATCACGGAATGCACCTCATCTCAAGCTAGAGAAGCCCAGTCCCTTCAGGATTTCAGCACCTGAATGAGAGCTGTGAGGACAGAAATTGGAGGTGGACTGAGGCCACATACTGGAATAAGCATAGCAGGGCACAGAGCGTCATACCTGTCAGGTGTTATTCCAAGGTAAGGCCTGTGGACCCCCTTTCTCGGAGTGTCTGGGGATGCTAGTTCAAGGTGAGATTCCTGGGGCACATCACAGACCTAACACATCAGAATCTCTAAGGTACAGCCCAGGAGTTCTGCACTCTGAACAAGTACCAAGTGACTGGTATGTTCACTAACACTAGAGATTTACCGACTTCAAGGGAAGGTGGGATCAGGGAACATTGGAGTCAATAAGCCAAAAATGCCTACTCTGGGTAGGAGCAAGGATGTAAAGCAGAGGCTGTGGGCAAATCCAGCAGCAAAAGCAGGGTCACAGGAATCAAGGTCACAGATCCAGAAAGGTAATGTTAGGGTCTCAATACATTTTCTGGATCCCAGCAGCATGTCTTTGGAAAACCACAGTCTGCCTTCCCCTCCAGGCATGCCTCTGCAGCTATTAAAGGCATGGTGCACTAACAGATTACAGCTCCTTACTAATTAAATTGTAAATCTTGTTTCAACTGTCTAAAGAAAATGAAGGACACTAACACGCAAGCATCTTGAAGCTAGCGTAGAGTCACTGTCTTAGTCTTGAAAGAACACAGCACCCCAACAAAATCTACATCAGAGGGAAAGCAATGAGTCCTTGAGAGCTGGAGAGGGGAGCTGTTAGCTTGATAGGGTGCAGTTAAATGTCACCAGGACAAAATGTCCTGCACAGGACCTTGAAGTCTCAGCAACAACCTGAGAACCTTCTTTCCATATTTATAGCCTCCTCAAAAGGTCGCACTGCCACACACCCTCAATCTTGCGCTCAATTCTAGATTTCTTCTAAACACCTGGATCTCTCACACTTTTTGAACCTGAATGTTAGTGTTTTTCAAATCCACTGATTTTAATAGAACACAAAAGCCTAGAGTCCCTGATCTAGGAGATTCCTGGGAGGTCAACATGTTACCTCTCTACTCTAAAGAAGAAGGCAGCTACAAACATTGTTTACAAAAGATATCTCTGCTTGCCACACCAGTTCATGATAAGGATTCAAATAAAAATAGTCACAGGACCACCTTTCACATACACTTCTCACCCGTGTCAACTTCTTATGATGAGGAAGTGGGATGACAAATATTAGACTTGGACTTGGTAGGGACCATCTTCTATTACCTGGCTTCAGGTTTCCGTAGAACATCAATGGAGCTCGTGACCTCTCTCCATACACTCACTCATTTTATGCCGTGGTGGGTGGAATAATTTCCGGGCCTGTTGAGGTCTTCAGCCTCAGTTTCCCATTCCTCTGCCTGCAAAGAATTCCAGTCTGATCGTCCATCTCCTCAGGGTTGCAAGGAAGCCCGTGGTTTACAACTGAGTAGCTGAGCCTCCCTAATTCTGGGGTAAGAAGCCAAGAAGCTCAGTATTGCCAGAGGTTTAAGCCACATTCTCCAAACTAGCCATTATTACTAACAAAGGGGATACTTGGCGTTCCATCTGGCGTATTTTTTCTCTAGCTCTCAGTCGGCTCAAAATTCCATAGAAAGGAAAGTGGAATAGTGTCTTGACTGCCTTCAAATCTCCAACACTTGGCTTCTACTTTCAGTTTAGGAAAGAGCATAAACCCCTCTGGTCAGAGCCATAGAGAGCTTCCCTCAGCCCGACACCACTGATTCAGGCTGTGGGGCAGAACAGCTCCCCACTATGGCTCATTACTTATGTCTCAGAGTGACGGTTGGGAGAAAACCAAAAACAAACCGAAAGCACTGGTTGCACAGGACTTACGTAGGTATGCAGGTCAGGATTACTATTGGACTGTAGGTGTCATTGCTCTGTGATCTGCCCTCAGTTTCCGGTTGAGTGGACTAAGTGTATGCCCCGTTTGCCATTTCCACGATGTTTGATATTTTCTCACCTGCACACCTTTGCACATGCTATCCCATCTGGAATGGCCTCTCTCCTACCCACCCTCCACTTTAAAAACTCCTGCCTCTGCTTCAAGACTTAATTCAAATTTCACTTCATCCTGACCTTTTCAGACAGAGTTAAACACTTCTTTGTGCTACTAAAACATCTCATTTCTATCTCTATAAATTGCTATCATTACTCTGTCCATGCCATTCCCCTCCTCTCAACCCCTACCCTGTTAGAATTCTGGAAAGCATAAACTGCCTTCTATATAATCTTTATAATCTCCCACCCCTAAACCAGTGCCTGGCATGTGGTAACATTTAATAAATATGTGAAGAGAGGCAGATGGAAGAAAGAAGAGAGACGGGAGACAGAGAGACACACACATACAGAGTCAGGAGAGAGAAGGAGAGAAATAGGAATAAAGACACAGAAAGAGAAACCAGAAAAGGGAGGAGAAGCCATGAAGAGGAAAAAAGGAAGAAAAGAAAAATTAAGTCACAAACATAACTGCATAGCACCCCCCCCACTCCTACAAAAATATTTGCCAAGTTCTTGCTGAATGCTGAAGATAGCTATCAATGGAAGAAAACTAGACAGCACAACCAGGTACAAGGGGACATGGAAACGGCTAAGAAGCAAAGTGGCTACTTTGAAAAACTATCTGGAATCTAGGCAGACCTGCAGACTTTGTTCTTCTGCTAGTCAAAGTTTAGAGGGAAGAGAGAGTCGGCTTGCTGCAAGTATTCATCTACCCTCCCACGCATGGAAGCTTTCCATTTCAACTGTGCTGTGAATAAATGACTTATCTCTTGCTAAGAGCATTTCCCAATCCTTCTTGAACTTGTCTCATTATTTAAATGAAGAAGAAAAATAGTTTAAATGGATTTGTGTTTAATTTTGACCTCTAAGCCGCATGGCCTGCCTGTGGGACTTTCAGGAGATAACTTAAACTTTAATGTTTGCAACCTGTAGGCATGCAATAAACCTGCAAGATGAACTGTGATTCACTCCTGTAGGTGTTAGTCTGTGATTATGTAAGCATTCCCAATAATTAAAAAAATCACTAGAAATTATGACAAAGGACAAATAAAAGCAGCCATACCTAACGAAGTGTTGCATCTCCCTATTGTAATAAAAGATGATCTGGGTATGAAGTAGTTTATAACAGCTAGCAAGCCAATCAACATTTTTTAGATGACGATCAGCCAAATCATCATGTACCAAAGAAGAAAAACACAGAACAAAACATAGCCACGTAAATAGAAATAATTAATTAGAGGTCCTCATTTTTACACTGTTTCCTCCAATGAGTTGGATTATTCCTTCAGAGAGTAAGGAGGCCCATGATATATACAAAGCATTTCCAATGTCTACCTTAGTGTGTCTATACTAGGCTGGCAAGTCCTAGTGGTCAAGGACCAAAGTAATTCCTTGGTTAGCATTTAGGACAAAAGCATGTAAATAGGCTTTTATATTTTTATCTTGGTGGTAGCAGTGGTTTTGTCTTAGGGGTGCTGTTTTTTTTATGTTTTATTTCCAACTCCATGCAACCAACATTTTACTGAGCACATTCTCTTTGGCAAATACTGTGCTAAGACCTGAAAAAATGTTTTTAAAAACACATAAGGCTCAGGCCCTATATTCAAGGATCTCAGGGACAGTGGATTGTTACAGACATTATGTCTTCTACCAGCATGGTCCCCAGAGTTTCCCCAGGGAACTTAACAGAGCGTGAGCTTAGAGGTCCAGTCTGCCACCCTCCGTCTCTCACTTTCCCATCAAGCGTGTCTTGTTGGGTTTATTCTACTCTTCCAACACCTACGTTATTTGCCTCTGTGTCAATGCCATGTGTCTACTTGCAATATCCTCTAAGAAGATCATAGGTGTTTTGAGCACAAAAATAGGTCTTACTTGTTTTGGTATGATCCAGAGTGAGGATCCCAGTGCCTAGACTAATAAACTGTTTTGACTTATCTTCCTAATGGCACCATGAGTTCTTTGAAGGCTGAATTATGTCTGATTTTTTTGATGATAGCCAAATACTCCAGCATAGCACAAATTCCATTGAACACTCTTAGGAAATATTTGTTGGATGAACTAATAGGAAAGCGAACTACCCAGAGCAGAAGCACTTCTGTCTGCTAGCCTGATCCCATTCTCTTCTGGTTCTCGAATTTTGTTCTGCTATTTTGTTTATTCCTCTAAGAATGGTTTTATGTATCTCAAAGTGTATTATAAAAATGAAATACTTTGAAATGCTCTATCAGTTCTTGGCACTCAGAGAGTGCCCCAGTAATGGTAGATGTTGTATGATGTAACTCTCAAGACTAGAGGATTAATCTCAGGATGAAGGAAGACCCCTAACTCTTACTTTGAGGGGTGAGAGAAATTGAACTCCCCATGCTCTGGCCTTAAATGTGTCTTCGCCCTCAAAAATGCTTGATTTGTCAGATTTATAGATGGAAACTAAAGGAATTTCCCAGGGTCTGTATAAGAGTATGGCAAACAGTGGTTTTTAGCTTAGGGGTCATGAATGGGCTTCAGCCAGTTCATTAATTCATAAATGCATCCAAAACATACGTGTGGGCATGTAGATGCATTTCTCTATGCAATGATTGCACAACTTTGATTAGATGCTCAAAAGAATCAGGGGCTCATAACAGAATTAAGAACTCCTGTTATTGAATAAACTTAGGGTAAGTTCTGCTTTTCCCTAAAAATCATTGAAGAGAATTTTCTTCAGGAATTGAAGTATCCAGGAAGATCCTTGCACCTAGGGTGAATATCATACTTCATAAAGTCAAAGAATGAATAATTTTACAAAACAGAGAACTGAGAAAGAAGAGGAAGATCTGATACCCAGAGGAACAAAATAGAAATATGCCCTATGAAGAGACAAGTACCAATGATTAAAACCTGACACATGCTCACTTCAACACCTGGGCTTGAAATACGTTAGAAAGAAATATCATAGCAATTAATAAGCTTCTACTTCCTCTCCACATTCACTGGGAAAAAAGAAGTTGAGCAGTTGCAAAAATCAAAGAGTGGAGTTTTTTGTTAGTTCCACAAGAAATTCCAAGGAAGGAAAACGTATTTTTTTTTAATGAAATAAGCCACCAGCAGCCGAAAGATAATATAAGGGAAATTGTGTGGCAGTATAAAAATATTGTTTCATGGGGCCAGCTCCGTAAGTTTGATTTTAACCATCTCAGACTTGAAAGGTCCCTAAAACACCACATTTACAGATATTCTTCTGTTAGCTTTACTACTTAAAATTATCCAATTATTTCCTTAACTAAAATTTTACCACTGCTTTTTTTTAAATTGCTTTTTTTCCCTAGCTTGCTGTTTGTTATCATTAATGAGTGCTGATTTTATTGAATGCTTTTTTTCTGCATCTGTTGAATTGTTCATATTTATTAAAACATAGTTGATTTACAATGTTTCAGGTATACAGCAAATGATTCGTGTATATATACATGTATATATATATATTCTTTTTTAGATTCTTTGCCATTATGGGTTATAGGTTATTACAAGATATTGAATATTGTTCCCTGTGCTATACAGTAGGTCCTTGTTGTTTATGTACTGTATATATAGTAGTGTGTATATGTTAATCCCAAACTCCTAATTTATCCCTCCTTCCCCCACTTTCCCCTTTGGTAACCATAAGTTGTTTTTTTTTTTCTCTATGTCTGTGGGTCTATTTCTGTTTTGTAAATTAGTTCATTTGTATCACTTTTTTAGATTCCACATATAAGTGATATCATATGATATTTGTCTTTGTCTGGCTTACTTCATTTAGTATGATAATCTCTAGGTCCATCCATGTTGCCACAAATACCATTATTTCATTCTTTTTTATGGCTGAGTAGTATTCCATTGTATATATTTACCACATCTTCTTTACACATTTATCTATCAATGGCCATTTAGGTTGCTTCCATGTCTTGGCTATTGTAAGTAGTGCTGCTGTGAACGTTGGGGTGCATGTATCTCTTTGAATTAGAGTTTTCTCCATGTATATGCCCAGGAGTGGGATTGCTGGATCACATGGTAACTCTATTTTTAGTTTTTTAAGGAAACTTCATACTGTTTTCCATAGTGGCTGCACCAATTTACATTCCCACCAACAGGGTAGGGTATGCTGTCATCCCTCCCAAGTTCAGAGACACCTGTTCTATGTCCCAATTCCAGATTCCTGGGGAAGGGATGCTGGCTCAACTTGAACCAGGGGTTCATGTGTCATCTGATCAACTGAGGCCAGAGGAATGATGTTCCCTTGTGTAAAACAGCTGCCAGGAAAGTGCTCTGAGCTGGGCGCACACTCTAAAAAGATATTGCCATATCCAACATGAAGCTTTTAGTCACCTTGATTATATTATTGTCCCCTGATTCTAAGACATCAGCCATTGTAAAAAGCATCAATTACTGACAACTTTTCCAGAAAAATCAAACACCATATTAAATATATATACACATATATATATCTTAAGAGTCTATAAAAGTTTGTATTTGTTCATATCATCACATTCCACTTTCTTCTCCAGAATCAGTATGACCATCATACTGATTTGACTCTAAGCTTCACTTACAAAATATAAAAATAATTCTGAGTCACGTTGGGGTCATAAAGATATTCTAATTTTCATTACCCAAGTCCATTGTCTTGACAGCTGTAACAGTTTTTGGATTGGTAATATAATTTAAAAGCATACCGAAGAATCTGGAATTTTGTCAACATTTCTGCTTTGATTATACTTATAGGATTTTTTTTTTTTTTTTTGGCCACACGGCATGTGGGATCTTAGCTCCCCAAGAGGGATCGAACCTGGGCCCCCTGTATGGGAAGCACAGAGTCTTAACCCCTGGACCGCCAGGGAAGTCCCCTTATAGGATTTTTTAATGGACTTACATGTCACTGGAATTTAAACTGCTTTCCTTGAAAGTCAGCTAAAAGCTTTTATCTGATGTTCTGAGCTTGAGTGATAGACCTTCACAAAATTGGTTATACACACCTTTTTCCTAGCTTTGAAAATTCCGTGATGTATTCTGAAAAACTTGGCCTTCTCTGATGCCTTTAATTGCATTGCCTGACATGTAAAAGGCAGTCTTCTATTGAAACAATAACTTTTTGTTTCTATGCTGCACTATGGTACAAGCTTGTTTAAAAATATTTTTGTGGGGCTTCCCTGGTGGCACAGTGGTTGAGAGTCCGCCTGCCAATGCAGGGGACACGGGTTCACGCCCCGGTCCGGGAAGATCCCACATGCCGCCGAGCGGCTGCGCCCGTGAGCCATGGCCGCTGAGCCTGCGCGTCGGGAGCCTGTGCTCCGCGACGGGAGAGGCCACAACAGTGAGAGGCCCGCGTACCGCAAAAAAAAAAAGCTTCCTAATTAATTGCATAGTAGCCAGCAAAAGTCATTAAGATAAGATAAGTTAATAAGAATCAATCTATCTTGATATTATTCAATTAACTGAGCTATTGCTGTTTTTCTGAGAAATGTGGACAGAGCTCCTAAGCAGCTATGGTATATGTAAATATCAGTTCTGGTACCAAGTTGGATAAATCACAAGTCACATGTACTTAGTTCTCTCATCTAATATTCGTATAACCATTTCAAATGACAATAATAATAAGTGGAAAATAACTCGCAGTTAAGGTTTTGTGAAGCGCTCAGCTGTTTCCTCACCTCCTCTGGTCCAGGTGGCCAAAGCAGGACAGCACCATCCTCACCATCACTTTCACAGGAAGGGAGACAGAGCAGATGAGTATGAAAAGGCTCCTTCCCCTTTCACGTAAGGATTCTGCCTCTGGAAATGGTACCAAGGGGTGGAGTGTGGGACAGCAAGAGGTCATTCACCTCAAAGTGTCAGAGGACAACTCAAGCACAACAGCCTTTTTTAGGAACATTAATATCATCTAGGGGCCTATATCCTTTATCAGGAAACTGTGATGCTTCCTCATCCTGACCTGCCAGGGTTGGGTGAGGAGGGCCTTATTCTAGCCACAGCCAATAGCAAACGTCTTGCCTAGTGAGTAAAAGTGAGTCAATGAAGTTTACAATTAATGTTATAATTACAGCACAAGGAACATTTGCAGTCCAAGAATGGTAACTCATTCAGGGCACCAGAGGGTTCATAAGATTTCCTTCGCCACCCTGGAAAGCCTCAATGACTCTCCAAAGATTGTGCAAAGGCTGTGATTTTTCTTTTTTTAATAGATTATCTAATGAACTGAAGAAATGCATTATTATTGTTTAGAGAACTAAATAGAAGACACAGAAACCTTTATGTGAGGGCTTTAAATGTGTTTGCCTTGTTTTTCATTTCCTTCTATTACTTTCAGGCTCAGGGCTTGCTCTATCCCCATCTTTCTGGTTTCTTCCCCTCTGACATTTCCATTTCCCTGCTGCTAATCATACTCATCTGTGTGGCTTCTAGGTTAAAACTGGCCACCTTCTGGTTGATTTATCCTTTTCTTTCTTTCATTTATATTTTCATTTATTTGTGCTACAAACATTTATCATGTCCCTACCACATCTCACGTCCTGCTAAGTATGTTTATCTATGGTACTAATTCACTGGGAACATTGCAATCAGTTCAAACAAACAGTTTAATAACAAACAGAAAATTCAGTTCTACTCTTCCCTAGAACTGCAACTAGCTTCTGAGTTGCCTTGGGGCACCTTTAGAATAGAACCTAGATCTGCCCGTCCTTATGGCATCATCCCTGCTGTGCTAGGGGAACCTTGGCAGTTGGAGGATTGTGGATTTGGGCATTGGTCAAATCTCATCCAAATTCTATATCGCTTACCAGGTGTGAAACCAGAAATAAGTTTTCTAAATTCTCCAAGTCTCCATTTCCTCATTTACTAAACATCATTCACATCCATCTACAGGGTAGTTCAAAGAATCAAACATGTTACTGTAAGTAAAGTAATGCAGACGAGAGAGTAAATGTTACTTCTCCAAGCCCCTCTCCCTTTCTTATTTACTTATTCCCCCTATTTACATTGTGTTAAGTGTTCATTCTTTATCTATTTAATGAGTACCTGTTATGTGCCAGGCACTTGGCCGGGCTTTGAGGACTCAGTGGGAAACAAAACTGACAGGAAGCACATCCCATGGAACTTACTGTCTGGTGAAAAAGATAAACTCTAAATAAATATAGAGAGAGTTAGACATTTGTCTTCTAAAACAGGGCAGAAAAGAATGACAGCTCCAGAAGTTCTAAATAGGAAGGGCTTACAGGTGCTCTGGATGGAACAGAGACTTGCCTTAATGCTTTTTGTGCAGAGCAAGCTAGCTTCTTCCTAAGATCTCTGCACATGGGGCCAGGACTGGGAATGCTGATTCCCACCCTCACTGCACCAGCCAACCTCCCCACAGGGAATATCTCCTTCTGCTTAGACCTGAATGGTCTCAGCTACTGCAGGCCTGATCCGTGCACGCCGGTGTTTCAGGCTGCCCTCACTTACAAATCAGGTGAAAAGAAGATTCCACTGCTTCCCACATCCTTGTCCAGAGTCTCCAGCTCTCCTTCCAAACTGGCTTCCAGGAAGGTAACTGACTTCTCTGCTGGTTAAGCTATTCTGTCCTGGCTCTGGATGATGAGACCTCTTAAGCCAGTTTCCTTCAACGCACTTAGTCACTGGATTCTTTTTCTTCTACTCACAAGCCCATCATTTATAAGCCACCCATTCTTCATTTATTATTGGTGATAAAACCTTTTTCATTTTTTATTAAAAATAAAATTTAAAGGACATTTTTTATTTCCTCTGTGCTTGAGTTTTCTGTTTTGGAAGTGAAATAATTTTATGCATATATAATGCTTGTTCAGTGGTTTTTTAGGCCATATTTCACATACATTATCTCATTTTACTCTTAGGACAACCCTGAGATGTAGGTGTTATTACTCCTCCTCTTCTGAAGATTTAAAAAATCAACTCTTAGAGTAGCATGTAGGAGTCTTCAACTCCATATGCTCTTCCCATTACCCCAATATTGAAGAATTACTACAAGTATTCTGCAAACAAATTCACAAGAATAATAGGATACAAAAACAATACATGCAATGGCCAACGGACGCATACATGGAAATTGCCTTTATTCTTTCATTTGTTAGATATTTGGTCCTAAGCACTCAGGCATCTTCTATTCTGAAGACAGCACCTGAGTCTAAATTTTGAGAAGCAATATCTCAACTAATTCATCCCTTTTAAGGGGCTATTCAGTAGTACATTTTCTTAAGCATCTGTAGGCCAGAGGACTTTATGAAAGTAATAGAGTACAATTATTACCATACACATCCATTATTTGTGTCTGTATTGTATTTATTTACTGACAAAGCCTTTTTTCCTGGTGTGAGCACTATATCTTTAATATAGCTTTAGAAGAGAGTTGTGTTCTCCTCTGGCTCATACATCACTAACAAAATTACTAGCAAAGATCCAATTCTCAATTACAAGCACAAAAGAGTCCTACGTTTTAGCATATATCAAGCCCATCTAGTTCAACAACTTTTCTCTGACATTGATGTATTTCATCAGTACAGGACAAGTCATTAGAAGACCTTGCAAGTTCCCCTAATATGATATTATTAGGTTGTATTTTTCTTTTAGATCTTCAGCTTTTGCCTTCACATCATAAAATCAACAGTGACCAGTTTTAAAGCAGATTTTTCAAGGCATGTGTAACTCTGACACTTCACCATCAAGGTGGGAAAACTTCAGCAAATTTGGCCAAGAAAATTCCTCTGATTTTACCAGTCAAGTTTCCTGGGGCAACCAGCCTACTGCTTTATTCTCACCCACCCTAGTAAATGTCCAACAATATAGCATATCGTAAATGTTACAATATAAAGGCGTGCCTTAGTCTGCTCGGGCTGCTGTAACAAAATACTATAGACTGGGTAGCTGAAACAACAGACATTGGGAAGTCCAAGGTCAGGTGCTGGCATGGTCAGGTTCTGGTGAGAGCTCTCTTCTTGGCTTACAGATGGCTACCTTCTTGCCGTGTCCTCACGTGGCAGAGAGAGAGCATGCAAGCTCTTTGGTCTCTTCTCATAGGGCATTAATTCCATCATGAAGGATCTACCCTCATGACATCATCTAAACCTAATCACTTCCCAAAGTCCCTACCTCCAGATACCATCACATGGGGGGTTAGGGCTTTAACATAGGAATTTTCAGAGGACATAAGCATTCAGTCCACAAAAATGCCCTAATCATCTGTGATCTGATCTGTCTAAAAGGCTTTAAATTGCTAGTCATATCGCTGGCTTGTGTTCAACACCAACCATCCCTAAAGTATCATTTTGCTAATCATAATAGCAACAAAAAGCCAAGGGAGGGAGAGTAGAAGAAGGGAAAGACTAGGGAGGGAGAGTAGAAGAACGGAATAAGTTAGGGTAATAAAAAGAAGAGACAATGAAGAGTCCAGGGACCTGGATCTTGTATAAGCTCTGCCACTAATTCTGTTTACTTAAATTGCATCATTTCCTTGGGCTGTACCTTGCTTACCAGAAAAATGAGTGAAGCAGGATGATCTCTTAAGTATCACCAGCTTTAATAAATAAGTAAAGATTCTATGACTGTATGAATAATGTATATCCTGAGATTGTTGAGAATATACTGTAGACTGAGAAGAACTTTGCAATGAATGCATGTAAACAAAGCAGCTTACTAAAATAGCCTTCCTGCTAGCTTCTCTCTTTATTTCTAAAGAAAATGAACTTAAGCGAGATCAACAAAACTTTTCCATTTAGAAGAGATTAACTCTTCACATTGTAAAGTATGAATTTATAATCTATAGTACAAATAATACTTGCCATTTGTTGGTTTGATACTCTGTGCTGGGCACTTTATGTCTTTAGCTCATGTAATCCTTAAATAACCTGCAGAGTAGACTCCATCATTTCCTTCCTCTCTGTGCTCCAATCACACCAGTTTTCTGAGTCCTTCAGATACAATGAGCTCACTCCCACATCTCCTGGCTCATCACACACCTAATTTCTTCTCATCATTTGGGTGTCTACTCAAATGCCACATATCATCTGAGAGTTTTCCCTGGCCAAAATACCAGCTCTGCCTTTCACCCACAGTCCCTTTCTATCCCATTGCCCTGTATTCTTCATATCACTTATCAGTACGTGAAATTACTTTATGTGTATTTTTTTCTCCGTCCACTTTCCACCCTGACTGCGCTGTGAGCTCTATAAAGGCAGGTACTTAGTTTGCTCACAGCTACTTCCTTAGCACTTAGGACAGTGCCAGCTTAGTTACTCTATGTTGAATGAGTGAAGGTCATCCACTTTGCAAATACAGAACTTGAGGTCCAGAGAGGTCTGATGACTTCCCCAAGGCCACATGCTAAAGTGCCAGAGCTAAGACTCAAGTCCAATGTTGCCAAGCCCCAACATCCGTGACCTTTCCAGTGTTTCCCAAATTCACGGGGGTTGGAATCCTCTGTACAGTAGTTTGTTTTTTAGTTCTGTCGTTCTGTTTTTCTGATAATCTAAAAGAAACCATGTTCAGAATGATATAGCATGTCATCTTATCACTTTATAAATGAATACTGCTCCAAAATTTTAGGGCCTACTTTCGGATTTGCCATGAAGTTAATACCATCTAAGCAAATACACAAAGGAGGCTTTTTTCCATGTGAATATTAAGTGATGTCATGACACAACATAGGAAATAAAATTTTACAATAGTTCAAATGGAAAAAATGGTGGGAGAATTGAATCATCACTTGACTATGATGATTTAAATATACCGAATTCAAATGAGCCTGTATCATAGCATCTAGCACTAAGACACAATGAGCAGAATTGTCTGAAAATGGTCCTAAGAACTCGCTCTGGGTCACCTGGATTACAAGACAGGTGGCTACCTTCCCCCAGCAGGAAAGTCTGTACCCAAACCCAACTCCACATGGGACCCTAATGCCGTCAAGTAGCTGGTTTTCCCAGACAACTTTTTTAACACTGGAATCCAAAATTCAGATATCCCAAGGGGTTGAGTAGTCTATTTGTCTCACTTCTAACATAGCTACTTTGTTGTATCTATAAAAAGGTAAAGCAGTAGGGGGCAAAGAACCTTCACTCAAACATACATCCACAGCGCGTCCAGCAAGGCTTGCTAACTCTGACACCTTTTCCTCCATGGACAACCATATGTCTTTCTTCTCACACTCTTGCCTTGGAAGTTACCCCTAATAAGACCTATTCCCTTTTCATTCTGGCTGGCATTGTGAGATTATTTTTGAGCCCTACCACAAGACAGATAGTGATCATGAAAGGACCTATCTTCAATAAAAGGTGAGAGCTACAAAGTACCCATTCACATAATGAAAGGTAATTTAGTATTTAACAAACTATCATTAAATCAGTGTTGTAGATTTGGGTTCTATTGGTCTTATAGGTTGTATATAACTAGTTTGTAAATTTGATTTTTATTATAGTTATATAAGAGCTATAAGCATAAAGTGTTGCTGTCTGGTTCTAGATTTATTCATATGGGCATACCTCATTTCATTGCGCTTTGCAGATACTGCATTGTTTTGTTTTGTTTTGTTTACAAATTAAAGGTTTGTGCCAACCCTGTGTCGACAGAGTCTATCAGCACCATTTTTCCAACAGCATTTGCTCACTTCATGTCTCTGTGTCACATTTTGGAATTTTCAAAATTCCAACATTTTCATTATAATTGTATTTCTTACAGTGATCTGTGATCAGTGATCTTTGATGTTACTATTGTAATTGATTGGGGTCATTGCAAATTGTGCCCATATAAGTAGGCAGGTTGGCCCAAGAAACTCGACTGATAAAATTAGAGGAATTTTCTTGGCCAAATTTGCTAAAGTTTTCCCATCTTGATGGTGAGGTGTCAATTTCAAAGTTACACATGTCTTATTTTAAGAAATTGCTGCAGCTAACCCCAACCTTCAGCGACCACCGCCCTCACCAGTCAGTAGCCGTCAACATGGAGGCAAAAAGGTTACACCAGCAAAAAGGTTACACTCACTGAAGTCTCAGATGATGACATAGTAATAAAGTGTTTTACAGTATAGTGTAAACATAACCTTTATATGCACTGGGAAACCCCCAAATTCATGTGACTCTCTTTATTGTGATATTCGCTTTATTGCAGTAGTCTGGAACCAAACCTGAAATATTTCTGAGGTATGCCTGTATTTAATCAATATTTTAACAAAATAATTTAAATCACACTTGAGGTTGGAAGACATTGTTATGTTTGTGAGTTCTGGGCTCTGCTCAGGCTTAGGTCAATAACTCCAAGACTTTGACAAGCACATTTTTTTAAATGTATTTTTTATTGAAGTATAGTTGATTTACAATGTTGTGTTAGTTTCTGGTGTATAGCAAAGTGATTCAGTTATACATATATATATTATTTTTCATATTCTTTTCCATTATGGTTTATCACAGGTTATTGAATATAGTTCCCTGTGCTATACAGTAGGACCTTGTTGTTTATCCATTCTGTATATATCCATTCTATATATACAAACAACCTCATTGTTTATCCATTCTATATATACCAGTTTGCATCTGCTAATCCCACTTTCCCAACACACCCCTCCCCACACCCCCTCCCCCTTGGCAACCACAAGTCTGTTCTTTAAGTCTGTGTGTCTCTTTCTGTTTCATAAGTTCACTTGTGTCATAGTTTAGATTCCACATATAACTGATATCATATGGTATTTGTCTTTCTCTGACTTACTTCACTTAGTATGATAATCTCTAGGCCCATCCATGTTGCTACAAATGGCATTATTTCATTCCTTTTTACGGCTGAGTAGTATTGCATTGTATGTATATGTGTATATACATATATATACATATACCACATCTTCTTTATCCATTCATCTGTCAATGGACATTTAGGCTGCTTCCATGTCTTGGCTACTGTGAATAGTGCTGCTATGGACATAGGGGTGCATGTATCTTTTTGAATTGTAGTTTTGTCTGAATATATGCCCAGGAGTGGGATTGCTGGATCATATGGCAACACTGTGTTAAGTTTTTTGAGGAACCTGCATACTGTTCTCCATAGTGGCTGTACCAATCTACATTCCCACCAACAGTGTAGGAGGGTTCCCTTTTCTCCTTATCCTCTCCAGTGTTTGTTATTTGTAGACTTTTAATGATGAGCGTTCTGACCTGAGTGAGGTGGTACCTCATTGTAGTTTTGATTTGCATTTCTCTAATAATTAGCGATGCTGAGCAGCTTTTCATGTGCCTGTTGGCCATCTGTATGTCTTCTTTGTAGAAATGCGTATCTAGGTCTTCTGCCCATTTTTTGATTGGGTTGTTTTTTTGTTGTTATTGAGTTGTGTGAGCTGTGACTAGCACATTTTTGTTTTCCCATGGAAAGAATTACCTAAGAGGGTGCATCCCGGTAAAACTAAGTTTCTGTAGTACTACTACAGTGACTATTACCTAAGTAGCAGCCCGAACATTTGGGTATGAGGAAGCCTGAATGAGGAGGACATTACTCACTCCTCAATATCAGAAAATGTACTTTGGGCTGACTTTCCCTCTGCAGTCATGAGTTGTACTGAGTCACATTTTCTCACTTGGTTCTCCTAGAGGTTGATGGGAGAATCGCTTGGTATAGAATTTTTCTTAGCCTTAAACTACTTGTGCAAAATCTGACCTTATCAAAATTTAAGATTCACCTGGAATATAGGAAGGGAATATTCTAAAATACTCCATCCTTACTGGAGGACTGAAAATATTCCCTTGGGTTTTCTTATGGAATCACGCAGTCCCAGTCCCCCTTTATGACACCAACATTGAATTTGCCTAAGAAACTTAATAAGAATTATATCAGACACAAGAACCAAACCAAGAGAGCATTTTGCTTTCCCTCATTGAAGTTTATCAAATCTACAGCACCTAGTCCCATTTCTACTTCTCCCTCTTCCTTTAGGGAACTCCAGACAAGCATGTGATCACTTGGAAATTAAGCCCTAATGACTGCATCTCTAGTCAAGTTAAGTTGGGTTCTTCTCTCATTTTTATTCCATAAATCACTTGAACTTTTAAGTCTTCCAACAAGCATACTTCATAAATTTATTTGCTATTGAGTTTCTCAATATAATTTTAATCCTGTAGTTTAACGAACTGGCTTATGGCAATATTCTGAAGACATCAAATCTCACTATTCATCCTGTTTTGGTATACTGTGTTCACCCTGCCTCCTATCTACGTGTTTATTCTTTCAGAGAATTAACTTATTAAGTCAAATTTCCAGAAGAGGGCAATATTTTATCCCACCACTGTTTGTAACTCAAAACACATGCAGTAATTGGTTTTGTACAGAAAAGAAGCAGCCAGCTATATTAATATATAACACTATCAAAATGTATATGTCAAATGCTATTTTAATATGTTGACTATTGTTTAATACATTATCCAAATATTATCAAATATGTTAATGTTTACCTGTACTTTAAATCAAGCATCTGTTTTATACTTTTTTAGGAAAGGGTTTATATAATTGATTTCCTGTTTTGTATTGAATTAGACTAAACAGAACATTAGAAAGCTCATAGGAACTGTTCAGACACCTGAGGTAAAAGCTTAAAAACAGAAAAATACTTTTTAGTATTTATTAAAAACATTCCCCACAAGGCTTTTGAAGGGAATCATTTGAAGGGCTATAGCAGTTTAGTTGTTCTGGAAATGAGGTCTTATTAAAAAGAGAGGAGAAAACGATGTTACTGGAGAAATGAAATTTCAAAGGAACTTTGAGTTAAAATTAAAATGTAATTTAACGTCTCAGTTCATAGGATTCTTAAGACTTCAGCTCAAGTTTTAGTCATGACTGAAAATATGATAGGAGTATTCTGATGACCACGGTCTTCTCCCCTCGGCGACCCATCACAAGCTTCCCTCCTGCTCAGTCCTTTCATTTGGAGAGACTACGAGAGAAGACTGTCTTCACCCCTTCTTTAAGAGTGTGGGCATCTCAAGAAATTAAGATATAACATGTTACAGTTAGGAAAGGGAAAAAGACAAAGATTCTAGTACCAGGCAGAGAAAAAAAACTCATCCAGAGATAGGTTTAAATATTTCCCAGAGAGGCTGTGTGTGTGTGTGTGTGTGTGTGTGTGTGTGTGTGTGTAGATATATATGTACACATATATAGTATGTATATGCATATATATACCATAATCCATATATCTATATACATGTATATGGATAATTATACCTTATATATACACGTGGAGAGAGAGAGCTTGTGCTTTCTTCAGGAAGATTCTGCTCATTTCTAGTTTAGCCTTTTTGTACATAATCTTTTAAATATATATTATATATTTTAAAGATCATCTGTATATCGATATCAATATAGGTATCGATAAATATATAGATACAAATATGTTAACAGTAGCAACAGAAAGTTTTTTTTAAATACTTTGGGATTGACATGTACACACTGCTGTATTTAAAAGAGATAACAAACAAGGACCTACTGTATAGCACAGGAACTCTGCTCAATACTCTGTACTAACCTAAATGGGAAAAGAATTTGAAAGAGAACAGATACATGCATATGTATAACTGAATCACTTTTCTGTACACCTGAAACTAACACAACTCTACTCCAATACAAAATAAAAATTTTTAAAATAAATTTTAAGAATAAATTTAACTAGAAATGAGCAGAACCTTCCTGAAGAAAATGTTATATCTCTACTGAGATCCATAAAAGAAGATTTAAATAAATCACATACCTTGTTCTCGGGATAAAAAGCTTAAACTTGTAAAGATTTCAATTCCATTTACATTAGTCTATAAATTTAGTAAGATCCAAGTAAAAATACTGGAAAGGCTTTTAACCTTGTGTAATTGCAATTTTTTTCCATTTGTATAATTTTATCGGCCAGTTCTTTCAGAAAAAAATTAAATAATAATGGTGAGGTTTCATCATTGTCTCCTTTTTTATTTTTACTTGAAATACTTTTCATTATTAGGAGTTAGGCCAGCATTGGTTGATACAACACACACAAACTGTAATTTTTTAGTTACGTGAAATAAACTTAACACTTCTATATTCTCATTTTACTGAACTTATTAAATGCAGTCAACACAGCTTATCTCTCTTTCCACTTTTTTCCTGTGTCTTCTAATACTACCATACACTCCTGCCTCTCCTTCACTATAGTCCTTTGCTGTCTATACCTCTTTAATCTGACATCTACAAATTGGAGATGCCTCAGAGTTTCTCTTTATCTAAACACTTGTTCATGTAATCTCATCTGGTCCATCTATAAAATCCTAAATTAAAAGAGCCAAACTGGGCCTCCTTCCCAAACTCCTTCCTCATATTCAACTACCCTAATGACATCTCCACTTGCTTGTCAAATAGGCATCTCAAAACTACCATGTCCAAAATAGAACTCTTTATTCTCTCTGCCCCCAAACCTGTTACTCACCTCACACTCTTTGTCTCAGTAAATGCCACCAACAACCCACTCAGTTGCTTAAGTCAAATGCTGAATTATTCTTGATTCTTCCCTTCCTCTCATCTAGTCCTTTTGATTGTACCCCCAAAATACCTTTGAAATTTATTCCTTCCTATCTCTACTTCCACCGTCCTAGTGCAAGCCACCATCGTTTCTAACCTGGACCATTGTAGCTGTCTCCTGGCAGGCCTCTCTGCTTTCACTCTACTTGTATCCCCCACCCCAAAGCCCTTTCTCCACTCAACGGCCAGAATGATTATTTTAAGCGTTAACCACGTCTTGTCACTCCTCTACTTAAAGTCCTCCAATGGCTTCCCTTTGAAAGTAGCATAAAGTCTAAGCCCTTCTCTTCACCACAGCCAACAAATCCCTCCCTGGTAGGACCCCCACTCACTCATCAAACCTCAATTCACACCAGACTGTTCTTTCCATCACAGGTTTCCAGTCCTCTGGCCCTGAGGCCTTTGCCTTTGTTGCTCCCTTGGACTAGGATATCCTCCCTGCCCCTTTCCGTCCCCATTTACATGAAAAAACTGCTATAAAATCAACAAGGTCCTACTGTATAGCACAGGGAACTCTACTCAGTACTCTGTAACAACCTATATGGGAAAGGAATCTGAAAAAGAATAGATATATGTATATGTATAACTAAATCACTTTGCTGTACATCTGAAACTTATACAACATTGTAAATCAACTATGGTCCAATATAAAATCTAAAAATTTTTATAAGTCAAAAGAAACTGAAAACACCGTTTGGAACACACAGAAGTCTCATTACCTTAATATATAAAAAGGTCTTTAAAAATATTTTCATGCAGTAAAATTTTTTAAAAATACAAGACATTTATCTTGCTGTAGAATACTGAAAATAATAATAATAACTCACCTCTAGTTTCTGTAGAAATCCCAAAGGAATGGGGGGTGTGAAAGGGTGGTAATGAGTTAGAACAGCTAAGATAATTTTGAAACTAGTGTAACTGAAATAAAATAGCTTTATTAGATGTTAAAACATATTACAGAACTATAATAACTAAAAACATTAAATAAGAGCTATAAACTTAGAAAAGTAAGGGACAAATATTTGCAAATGATATGATTGTATACTTACAGAGCCCCCAAAAATGAGATAAAAAATGGGAATTTAGTTGGAGGACTGACACTAAACCCAGCTTCAAGACTTACTATAAAGGTACAGTAAACATGACAATGTGGTAAGAGTGAACGATTAGGTAAATAGATCATTGGAACAGAATAAAGAGCCCGGAAATAGACCAATACAAAATAGTCAATTGATCTTTGACAAAGGAGCCAGGGCAATACAATGGAGAAAAGACAGTTTTCTCAACAAATGGTACTGTAATAACTGGACATCCATATGTGAGGAAAAAAGGAATTTAAATACAGACCTTACACCCTTCACAAAAATTAACTCAAAATGGATTGTAGACCATAATGCAAAATACAAAACTGTAAAACTCCTAGAAAATAATATAGGAGGAAATTTAGATGACATTGGGTTTAGTGATGACTCCAAAGGCATGATGTATGAAAGAAATAATTGATAAGCTAGACTTCATTAAAATTTAAAACTTCTGCTCAGCAAAAGACACTGTCAAGAGAATGAGAAGACAAGCCACAGACTGGGAGACAATATATGCAAAAGACACATCTGATAAAGGACTGTTATCCAAAATACACAGAGAGCTCAAAACTCACCAATAAGAAAATGAACAACCCCATTTAAAAATGGGCCAGAGAACTGAACAGACAGCTCACTAAAGAAGATATACTGATGACAAATAAGCATATGAAAAGATGCTCTACGTCACAGGTCATTAGGGAAATGCAAATTGAAACAACAATGAGATACCACTACACACCTATTAGAACAGCCAAAATTCAGAACACGGCCAACACGAAATGCTGGCGAGGATGTGGAGCAACAGGAACTCTCATTCACTGCTGGTGGGAATGCAAAATGCTGCAGCCACTTTGGAAGACAGTTTGGCATTTCCTTACAAAACTAAACATACTCTTACCTTACAATCCAGCCATTGCACTCCTTGGTATTTATCCAAATGAGTTGAAAATTTATGTCCACGCAAAACTCTGCACATAGATGTTTATAGCAGCTTTATTCATAATTGCCAAACCTTGGAAGCAATCAAGATGTCCTTCAGTAGGTGAATGGATAAATAAATTATAGCATGTCCAGACAATGAAATATTATTCACTGCTAAAAAGAGATGATTAAGCCATGAAACGACAAGGAAGAAACCTAAATGCATATTACTAACTGGGAAAAGCCAATTTGAACAGGCTACATACTATAAGATCCCAACTATATGACATTCCAGAAAAGAATGATGAAACTATGGAGAGAATAAAAATTCCGTGGTTTCTCGGAGTTAGGGGAGAGGGAATAATGAATAGAGCATTGGGGAATTTTAGGGCAGTAAAACTATTTACATTTTTCAAAACTCATAGAATGTACAACACCAAGAGTGAATCCTAATGTAAAGTATGAACTTTGGCTGACAGTGATGTGTCAATGTAGGTTCATCTGTTGTAACAAATGTACCATTCTAGTGGGGATGTTGATAATGGGGGAGACTATGGTGGGAGCAGGGGAGTATATAGAAAATCTGTACCTTCCACTCAATTTTGCTGTGAACCTAAAACTGCTCTAAAAAGTAAAGTCTATTTTTTAAAATGAGGGTTTAGTAAAATTACAAAATAAATATGGAAAATAAACATAAGAATCTATATTTTAAAAATTGATTCTAAGTAGTAACATATAAAAACAACATCTGTAGAAACATAACATTAAATAAATAAAGAGACATACTTAGGTATTTGGTAGGAAGACAACACTGAGAAATATAAATTCTTCCCAATTTTTCCTCTAAGTTCTAAGTAATCTCATTCAAAATGGAACTTGACAAAATTATTTTAAAGCTAATCCGGAAGAATAAACAGTCAGTAAATTTCTTAAGGAAGAATGTAATGAGCAGAGTTCTAATATACCAGCTATTAAAATGTATCACAAAATATTGCAAAAAACAGGTCAGTGGAGGGAAAATAGAGTTCAAAATATACAACGGAATTTATTTTCTGATGAAAAGGCATTGCAAATCCCTCAGTAAAAGAAGAACCAGGGTGTTGAGTCAATTGACTAGTCATTTAAAAATAAGCACACACACACACACACACACACACACACACACACACACACAGAAATGTAAGCAAAACTGCGGAAATCTGACTAAGATTGATGGATTGTATGAGTATCAATATCCTGGTTGTAGTGTCATACTGTAGGCTTTCAAAAGGTTACCATTGAGGGGAAGTGGGTGAAGTGAGCAAGGAATGTCTATATTATTTATTACAACTGCCTGTGAATCTATGGTAATGTCGATAAAAATTTCAATGAGAGAGAGAGGGTTCCAAGAGTATATAACTTTTTACAGCAAAACTTTTTCAGACGGCCATTGTATTTACATTTATTAAAAGAAAGAAAGAGCAGAGAGGGACAGGGATCTGATTAACTTTTAATTTCATTTTTAAAAATTTTATTTATTTATTTTAGTTTTGGCTGCGTTGGGTCTTCATTGCTGTGTGCGCGCTTGCTCTAGTTGTGGTGAGCGGGGGCTACTCTTTGTTGCAGTACGTGGGCTTCTCATTGCGGTGGTTTCTCTTGTTGCGGAGCATGGGCTCTAGGCACATGGGCTTCAGTAGTTGTGGTGTGTAGTCTCAGTAGTTGTGGCTCACAGACTCTAGGGTGCAAGTTCAGTAGTTGTGGCGCACGGGCTTAGTTGCTTTGCCGCATGTGGGATCTTCCCGGACCAGGGCTTGAACCTGTGTCCCCTGCCTTGGCAGGCGGATTCTTAACTACTGCGCCACCAGAGAAGTCCCTAACTTTTAATTTCTAAATCAGTAATTTTCTTTTGATTCTGGTGTTTATATATACAATATTTTCAATGTAAAGAAATGACATTGTAAAGGAGTCCTCTATTTTACCCAATCTGTTGTCACTTACTGATTTATAGCTAGTATTATATTTATGATTTTTTTTTTTTTTTTTTTTTGCGGTACTCGGGCCTCTCACTGTTGTGGCCCCTCCCATTGTGGAGGTTTCCTATTAAGGGCTTTGGGAAGCTTAGGGAAACCCTCCATAGTCACACTAGGTCGTTCCCTTTAGGTAAAATGTATATGTTCTTTAAGGACACATGCGTATCCAAGCATATATCGTAAATTCCTTACAGGGATTGCTTAAGATGGTGGAAGAAGTAAGTACAGAGAAATGGGATTGTATTCGTTTCCTATTGCTGCTGCAACAAATTACCAAAAATTTAGTAGCGTGAAACAGCACAAGTTTATTTTCTTCTAGTTCTGGAGGTCAGAAGGCCAAAATGGGTCTCACTTGGCTGAAATCCAGGTGTTGGCCAGGCTGTGTTCTTTCTGGAGGTTCTAGGGAGAAATCGTTCATTGTCTTTTCCTGCTTCTAGAATCCGTCAGCATTCCCTGGCTCATGTTCACCTTCCATCTCCAAAGCCAGCACTTTCATTACCCCTGACCTCTGCTTCTGTTGTCACATCCCCTTCTCTGATTCTGACTCTCCTCCCTCCTCCTTTCATTTATAAGGACCCTCGAGATTACACTTGGGGCTACCTGGATAATCCAGGATAACCTCTTCATCTCAAAACCTTTAATCACATCTGCAAAATCCCTTTTGCCATATAAGGTAACATATTCTCTGGTTCCAAGGATTAGGGCATGGATATCTTTGAGGGGGAAGGTGCGATTAGATTGCCTACCATAGTGGTGAAGGAGGAAAGAATGAAATAGAGTGAGAGAAAGATAAATTAACAATAGAGATAACAATGTGTCTCTTAACTCCCTGCATCTGAGGTTAGAGAATCCTTGTTTCACCAGAGGACAAATCAGTGATTCTCAGACTTAGCTACACATTACAATCACCTAAGAAGTTTTAAAACCTCCCAATAACCAGTTCACACCCTATGCCAATTAAATCAGAATCTCTGAACATGGGACACATCAGGAGTCTTTAATGTTCCTCAGGTGACTCCAGTATGCAGCCAAGTTTGAAAACCCGTGGTGTAGGTACTTGGTGATTAGTGAAGGCCTCTTCCTGTGGGTTTTTGATTAAAGACGTGTTCCTAATAGGTTAAGGGATCTGCGGCTCTCCCAGTTGGCTGCCACCTACTTCCAGATACTTTTCAACCCTGACTGTTTCCTCCATTCTCGGGTGAACGGCACCCTGTCCTAGTCACTGTCTCCAAGGGCTTCTGTGTCCTCCTTTGGATCCGAGCCTCCAAGCTACCAGGATCCAGTCCACCATCTCACTGAGCTCTCCCCCTGCTTCATGATAGAAGCTGCTGCCTAAATCTCTTCTACCCCGTCCTAGCCCCCTCCCAAAGTGTGGTGACAGTGCTTTGCTTTCTGGAAAGGTCATTCCCACTTCCTCGGCCCAGTCTCTGTTTCAGGCTTCCGACATCCAAGACACCCAGAGCAGAGCGGCACAAGAAATACTCAGAGGGTGGAAGTGAGGATGTGGAGTGAAACACAGGAAGAAGACAGCTGCCTAAGTGCCCAAAGAATCGAGAGGTTAGCTCCAGATGGAGTGTGTGTGCGCGCGTGTGTGTTTTAAACTGCACGTGTAAAAAGTACTAGTGGTTTTCATTTTGAATAACCAATGGGAAGAAAAACTGTAACATCTCGTCTTGATTCCATAAAAAGTAATACCAAGTGCTTTTCATGAATTGTTTATTATTTGCATAATCATTATGCAACATGAATATTTTATATATATTATATATAATTTTGTGCTGCATAAATATATGTGTGTATATATCAGATTATAAATTTCATTTGACAGTGATGCTTACAGCTCCTTGTATTATGCATATTACAGGTTATAGGTTTGTAACATATCAAAATTTTGGTATATGAGGTTCAGTTTTGAAATCTGTTGTTTGACCTACAACATATCCAGTTAGTACAAACTGAGTCCTATTCTATCCAGTGATTCTTCACAGAGCTTTTTACAATATTCTGTCTGATAAGGTGCCACCCTTTCTCTGTGACCTGGTCTAGAAACAGGACTGATTAACTGAAATATTTTCAGTACCCTGCACATAGCTATAGATAGTGTATAGAATATCCATTCTTCCAGCAGGGGGCTCTCTCATCATTAGAAGTATAGATGGGAAAAGTTATTTAAAATTATTCACTCCGTTGTTCATTCATTCATTTGCTCATTCGCCAAAATATCATTGAGTTCCTACTAACTGCCAAATTATGTTACTTTCCAGGAATAGAGTAGGGAGACCTTTGTTCTCAGGGAACTTAGAATCTGATTTTTAATTTTTAGCTACCTCTACTGGAAATAATCAGTTTCCTATGTAAAAGCTTTTATTACTAGGACATTCATTTGGGGAGGGGATGATTCTGGTTGCTGAGAAAGTAAGTACTTTGAAAAGACTTGGAGTACACATTCAATTTTATTTCGTTCTCCTCTGTACTCTGAGAGATGTATTCCCTCCTGCAATTAGAAGAGAAATTGCCTCTGTTCCTTCGATAGCCTCTCCTGAGATCCAGCCAATGCTGGATTCTGAGAGGAAATGACTGATCTAGAGGTAGAAGCTTCTTGTGCCAACAATTTCAAATTTCTAGTCTTAGAATCTATTATTCTAAGAGCAGTAAGGGAATTAGAAACAATATTCAAGATGCAGAGATCATAGACATCATCTAGTACAACGGTCGTCAAATGGTTTTATACAAGGACCAAATCAATCTCAAGATTTTTGAGATTACATTTTTGTCTTCCTTCCAAATGATAATGACATCATTGCTTCTTATGGGAGGAAACCATTCCTACAACTCGGATTATCCACTTTAATAAATTTTTTACATGTGAATGAGAAGATTGGTACTGTTTTATGAACCAGTAAAACATTAACATGAGAACATATGTGAAGGGTAAAACATGGTGGCAGCTTCTAATCTTTCTACTTAACACTTCAGGCTGGGCACAGCTTCAGGGCCACGGAACGTACCTTGATCCTGTGTCCAAACATCTCATTTTGCAGATTAGGGATCTAGAGGCCAGCGAGGAGTCAGGACTTGTCCACGTCATGCAGTGAGTTCTCAGGGCATCTTTTTTCAGGATTAGTTCTTAAAGATTGTGAAATCAGAGATTCTATGAGTTAAAACATGTCTTAAAACCAATCCATCCTGCCCAAAGCGAAAGCCAGTTCAGGAGCCCCTCTGAAAAGACATCATTTAAGCAGGGACAGAATACTAACTGTCCAGATTCCACCCCTCAAAGGGACCCACTCCATCCTGAGAATTCCCATCATATAAAATCACACAATGGGCCCAAAGACAACTTCTCATTGTTTCTAGTTTTGTTTTCTGCTTCTGTATAAAGGGTTGCACTGCCATTATTTAAGAACAATGATCATAACTTCAGTTCTCTTTTCCAAGTTAAACACCCTCAATTTTTCAGCCATTTTCCATGTCATAGTTTCTCCTCAAATCCCACCCAGATCCTAAAATGTGGTATGTAATGTGAAGTTATTTCAGATGAATCTGACAAGCAGTGAGTACAAAGCAGTGAGTGGGATGTATGCAGATACAAAATATGTCCATTTCCCAGAAAACATTTTATCTATAGATGAGCGAATAAAGAGTAATCACTCTGAACAACGAAAAGAAAAACTGCCTTTCACGCCATTTCAATCTATGGAAGGCTTTTTCAGTCTAGCCAGTTCTCCAATCTAAAGAACGAGTTTATTTGGAAAAGAAAAGTCAAGACATTTCATCAATATGATAGCAGTACAAATCAACCCAGAAATTCCAAACGCCGCTATCTCCACCCCAAAATCCCAGGGCCTGAGTTCAGGGTTAACTGTGTCCAAATGGATCAATGAGTGCCTAGAGATTCAGTGCTCTCCTGGGGACATTTCATTGTCCTGAAGCACATATTCTCCAGTATCTAGGGATATAACTATAAGGCGTCTTTTGATTCAAATAATAAGCATACTAAAAACAAAACCACCAAGGAGTCAACAGTGCAAACTGCTTCTATTAATAAATAATATATTGATACGTATATGCAAATCAATGAGTAAAAAATACCCATTGCAACATTTTCCAAATAATATGCAGTTCCTAAAACTTGTTTTACCTAATTAACCATAGTAAAAACAAATCCATTGTCCTCAATCTTGCTGAAACTCCTTATGATACTTGGAGCGAATCAGCAGTTACTCAAAATAGTCCCAGCTTAAGGCCAGAAAGTCAATATTGGAAGTTGCTCAAATTTCACACTAGCCCCCAACTACTTACATGTTTTGTCCTCTGCACCTTTTCAGCCAGAAGCCAGCCACGTGTTCACCTTCTTGTCTGTGTGTCAGGGGAGACTTTCCTTTCAGAGACTTATAGTGACCATATCCACTGAGTCAAAAAAAAGTTGACTTATGGGAACAATGGGACAAAATATTTGAATTAGTGTCCTCAGAAAATTTGGAAGTCACATGACTAATGCTCATCCACATTTGGACTTGGACTTGTTCAATTTGCTGAGATCATGTCTTAATGGGTAAACTATCAAAATATTGCATGCACTCAATTTACTTTCTTTGGGAGCATTTTAACCCCCAAACGTGGGACATTAAGATAGTAGCTAATAATATACCTAATGGGATTTGTTGGGTCCCTTACTTAAACTGTTTCATTTTTCCTTCATAAAACATATTTTCATATAGGTACTTTATTCATCCACATTCTGCAGATGAGAAAACTGAGTTTTAGAAGAGTGAATTCACTTGTCCAAGGTCACCTAGCTAGGAGGCGACAGAACTGAGAACTGGATCCCAGGTCTGCCTCTAGAGTTTATGCAAAGTACCACACTTCACAAAGTATGCTTCTCATTAAGGAAGAGAGCATCTGGCTGTGGCTCTGTGTCTTCTGCTTGGAAAGAGTAAAAAGTACCTGGGCTGGGAAGGACTCACTTCCACTTTTGACAGTTTCCCTAGACAGCAAACCAAATATCTATATCCGCTTACAAAACACTTATTTTTGAAAATCCTAAAATCACCTTAAACTCATTGTTGAGATCCAAATCTGTTTGCTCTTCCACACAGAGGCAGCTTTGTGGAATGAAAATTCTACAGAATTGGAAGTCAGAAAACTGCATTCTAATTCCACCTTCCCCATCTACTACTGTGGGTAAGTTATTCCTTGGAATCTATTCCCTCAAACCTAAAATGAAAATAATAATGTTATCAAGTTTCTAGAGTTGTTATAAGTATTCAATAAGAATAATATATGTAAAAAAAATATTTCTCGAAATCCTACATGAACATTATAATTATTATGCTTTGTGTTTATATGATTTTCTCCTTTATTCATAAGCTATAACCATCTGGAATATTTTCATATTTCCACCTTTATTATGGCTAAACAATAACAAAATGTCAACATAGTGAAGTAATTTTCAAATGTTAATTTTCATAGTTTTCCAAGCATCCAAAAAGAATGCTCTAACTTTAATGTTCCTACTATTTTATTTTACATGTTCTAACAAGTATAGAGAATGGATTTAGCTAAGAATGATTTCAGATTAACTTCTCTAACATAAAGCACTCAACTTTTATAATATATGTGGAGCAAGTAATAAGCACAGAAATATGCAATTGCTTTTTAAGAAATAATTGTTTTCATTTTATTTGGTTTCAGAGTAATATGGAAGACTAAATTATATTATTTTAAATGGTTGTTTGTCAGGTAAAACTTTCAGGATCAGTAATAGATTAGGAAATAGAAGCATAGTCATAGAAAAAAGAAAAATAAACTTTAAAAGCATTGGACCTTAAGCTCTACCATTATTCCATAAACCACAAGAAGACCACACAGTGATTATATAATATTCCTACCTACAGTTAGTTGTGCCCTGTTATTATAACTTTTTTTTTTTTTTTGCGGTACGCGGGCCTCTCACTGTTGTGGCCTCTCCCGTTGCGGAGCACAGGCTCCGGACGCGCAGGCTCAGCGGCCATGGCTTACGGGCCCAGCCGCTCCGCAGCATGTGGGATCTTCCCGGACCGGGGCACGAACCCGCATCCCCTGCATCGGCAGGCGGACTCTCAAACACTGCGCCACCAGGGAAGCCCTATTATAACATTTTTAAGTGTAGATTTTAATCCAAGGTTTTCTTTTTTATAACCAAGAAATAAATGTATATGTGTTCATCTTGATGCTAACTTATAATTTCTTTCATCCTGCATCTTATCTTCATGCTTTTTTAAAAAAAAATCATATTTAGGAAATGCTGTTCAATGTATACCCGTAGGGTCCTTCTGACCCACATGTTTGGGTGACCCGCCCCCATTTCCTCTGACTTTACACTATTCCTGAACTAAATTCTCAGAATTTCCTTACTCAACGTCTGCTGTTATTTGCAGCATGTCCCTCCTGCCAGGCCCTATCCTATTCTAGCTGCATCCAGCTGTTTGCTTTGTGCACCTAGTTATCTGCAGGCCAAACTGCTCCCTTCATGGAACTAATGAAAGACCAGGTAGACAGGATATCTTCATCCTCAAAAGAAAAATCCGACTTCAAAAATAGCCTTAGCATGCTCCCTGCCCAAAAGTAGGGATGCTGGATGGGCCTTAGAACAATCATTTGTGCATAAGTTCATTCCTTTAGCGATGATGTAACCAAGTGGCAAAAGCACCATCTCTAGAACAACTTCCATTCCCAACTCTGCCACTTATTAGCTGTGACCTTGGGTGACTTAACCTCTCTGTACCTCAGTTTCCTCACCTATAAAATGTGGGAAATAATTGTACCTATCTCATAGAGTTGTTGCAAGATGTAATTGAGTTAATATGCGTGAAATACTTGAAGAGTGCCTGGCGCATAGCATATGCCCAGTGTGTTCCTATTAGTATTACTATCATTTTTTGTTTTTATTCACTCATTAAATATCTACTGGTCTCTGCTAGTGCTGTTACTCTAGGCATTATAATACCACCCTGAGCAAAGCAAACAAGAAACAGCCCTCATGGAACCTACAGAGAGACAAACACAAATCAAATAATCTCACGAATATATATAATAATAAACATGATATACATGCATGAGGGATGACTGCCCCCCTAAAAATCATGAGTCTATCTACCACAGTTCTTAACACCTGCAGTGCCTCTAATTTTTCCAGGTGACAGGAAGGAGTCTGCTTGGTTACTGACTAGTGAACTAGTAATGACTTGCTTATCTGATTCCTTTGTGCCTTATTTCCAAGAAAAGGCCTGGTTCCCACTCCTCCCCATCTTGTTTTGGAACAGCCCTATTCAGCAGTAGAACCCATATCTCATGCTTCGTCCGTCTCAGAGCTGCCCCTTTGAAACTCAGCCCAGGCCCTGACTCTGTTTAAACCAGCAGCCCTCCCGGGTTCTGCCACTCAGAGGGCAGTGCAGCCTCACTGTTTGCGTACTGCTCCACGTTGCCCATCTTCCTGCAACCTTCTACGGCACACGTTTTAGGATACCTGGATCTGGCTTCAAACGCTGCCTCTACCGTTTGTTACTGTGTGAGTTTTCCAGGTTACTCAGCTTTTCTCAGCTTTTGTAGTCTCATCTGTAAGACAAGAATAAAAATATCTACTCTGTAGGCCTGAGCAGCTTTACCTCTTAAACAACTTTTAGGTCTAACATTCAATAACTAAATTCGTTCATACAAGTATTTATCCCCAGGCACGGAGGATATTTATCCAACCAGTACTTATCCCCAAGCACTGAGGGTACAAAGGGAAAAAAAAAAGACATCAATTGGTCTCTTCGTTTGTGAAGATTATATTCTATCAGGAGAGGCAATTAAAAAGTAAAATAATGTCAACTGTAATAAGTACTATTGGTGAGATAGAAAAACATAGGGACCTTACTATAGGTAGAGTGGTCAAGAAACCAGAGGTGGCCAGAGGAAGGAGGACGGAGCAAATATCCCAGAGGTGGGAAAGATTAGCAAGTTTGAGGGTCTGAAAGACCACAGCAGCCAGAGATTGGTGAGCCACGGGTGGTGTGGCACAAAATGAGATTGGAGAGTAGACCTTCTAGACCTACATGAGAAATGGTTTGGGGCTTCCCTGGTGGCGCAGTGGTTGGGAGTCGGCCTGCCGATGCAGCGGACGCGGGTTCGTGCCCCGGTCCGGGAGGATCCCACGTGCCGCGGAGCGGCTGGGCCCGTGAGCCATGGCCGCTGGGCCTGCGCGTCCGGAGCCTGTGCTCTGCAACGGGAGAGGCCGCGGCAATGAGAGGCGCCCGTGCCACAAAAAAAAAAAAAGAAAAAGAGAAATGGTTTGGCTCTTTCTTGTAAGTTAATTTCTTTCCCTCCTACTACCACTTCTAGGCCCCAGTTTTGTTCTCTAAATAACAGATAGGTATTGTTACACAAAAGTCTAGTCGATCTCCATTTTAGGAATTAATTTTGTTACTACTAATCCAGTTCCTTATGGAATAAAGAAGGGAAAAGGAGAGCTGGACAGTGTGATATACATAATGTTCTTCTGTTTTCTTCCTTCTCTTCAAATGGTTTGCCCTAAGGGTTCAGTCCTACATACATGCTTTCCCTCGTAAACTCCTTCAATTCCATGGTTTTCTGTAGCATTGATATGGCAGTGACTCCAGTTTATATAGCCAGCTCTGACCTCCCAGAGCTCCAGATGCTTATCTAACAAAGGGTCCGCTCTACCTCACTACTTGGGTGTTCAACAGGCAACTCAAATTTAATGTGACCAGAAGAGAGACATTCATCTTTGCCCTCCAAACCTGTTCTGCCCCATCTTCCCTATCTTTACCACCATCCAAACTTTTATTCAAATCAAAATTGCAGATAAAGTCCTTGACCCTTCCTCATGCCCTCCCCCATCTAATCCATCAAGTCCTATAAACAGTACATCTAGGGACTGCCCTGGTGACACAGTAGTTGGGAATCTGCCTGCCAATGCAGGGGACCCGGGTTCAACATCTGGTCCTGGAAGATCCCACAAGCCACGGAGCAGCTAAGCCCGTGCGCCACAACTACTGAGCTTGCACTCCAGAGACGATGAGCCACAACTACTGAGCCTGCGCACCACAACTACTGAAGCCCGCGCGCCACAACTACTGAAGCCCACGCACCTAGAGCCCGTGCTCCGCAACAAGAGAAGTCACCACAATGAGAAGCCTGTGCGCCACAACGAAGAGTAGCCCCCACTCACCGCAACTAGAGAACGCCCGCGCACAGCAACAAAGACCCAACGCAGCCAAAAAATAAATAAATTTATTTTTTAAGAAAATAACAGTACTTCTAAAGTAGATCCCTTATCTATTTCTCAATCTCAACAGCCATCCCTCTCCCCTGGTCAGTCTGTAATCACTTGGACTACCTGGGCTACTGTAATAGTCTCCTAAATGACCTACCTATTGCCCCCATTAATCGTTTGTTGATTGTTATCCCTGACAATCAGTTCTCCGCGCACCAGCCAAAGTGATCTACTGAGAGCATGAACACGAATCACACCATATTACTCCCCTACTTAAGACTTCCGGTGCTTCCCACTGCACTTAGAATACAATCCAATCTCCTGACTCTGGACATGAGACCTTACTGGCCCCTTAGCTTCCCTCTCCTGCCTTACCTACGACTCCTACTACTCCTCTCCTCCTGTATTGCTAAGCTCCCACCACACTGTCTTCAAACACACCTGTATGGTCAGGCCACTCAAGATGGCTGTTCTTTTGCTCTCTATACATCCTCAGGTCATGCCTAAACATTTCTCTCTCAGAGAAGCCTTCTCTAGCTTCTCATTTTAAAGAAGTCCCTCATTCTCCCAGTCATTTTCTACAATAGCACTGCCTAACAGGACTTCCTGGGATGGAAATGTTGGAAATGTCCTAAAACCAGTGCTGATCAATATGGTAGCCAAGACCCAAGCCACATGTGGCTATTGAGCTAAGGAACTGAATTTTTCATTTTATTTAATTTTAATTTATGTTAATATGAACAGTCCCATGTACAGCTCTATAACATCACCATATTTTCTTTTTCTCAGTGCACTAGTAACTACCTGAAGTTATGTTCATTTCTTTCATAAGTCCCATGAGGGCAGGGATCCGGTCTACCTAGAAAAAGTTCTGGACCCAAAAATGGTACGGTATCGGTTATCTATTTCTGCATAACAAATTATCACAATCTCAGCAGCTTAAAACAAGACTCATTTATATCACAGCTTCTGTGAGTCAGGGACCCTGGGCATGGCTTAACCAGGATGCTCTGCTCCAGTGTCTCTCACAGGTCTGCAGTCAAGGTGTTGACCAGGGCTGGGGTCTCACCTGAAAACTTGACTGGGGAAGGATCTGCTTCCAAGCTCATATCATTGTTGGCAGAGTTCAGTTCTTTAAGGGCTGTTAGAAGGAGAGTCTTCTCCTAGCTGGCTGTTGCCTGGAAGCTGCCTTCAGTCCCTGGCTTTGTAGGCCTCCCCAACATGGCAGCTTATTCCATCTCAGCTCAATTTATCAAACATTCAAGCCAAGAAGGAAATGAAGAGATTGTGCTAGCAAGAGAGAAGTTGCAATCTTACATAAATTGATCATGGAAGTGACATCTCATGACGTTTGCTGCATTCTGTTGGGTAGAAGCAAGTTACTAGGCCAGCCTACAAGCAGCAAGAGAAGATTACTCAAGTACATGAATACCAAGAGGCAGAGATCATTAGGGGCCACTTGAGGGGGTCTGCCTGCCACAGGTGGTTATTAAATGTTCTCTGGATGAATGAGTGAATGAATGAAGACTCTATTCTGGTGAGTGGTTTTGCCAGGTGTAGCACTTTTATTTCTCACCGTGCAGGGTAAAGTCTCTTGAAGTGATCAAAGAAAAGATAAGGGGATCCTTCCCTGAGGAAATATGAAAAATTAAAAGAGCAATGGAAAAGGAAACTTCTTACCAAATTAGGCCAGTCTCTACTTGATAACTGTTAAGAGCATGGGCCCTCACATCAAATTGCTCAGGTTCAAAGCCCAACTCTGCATTTTCCCAGTTGTGTCCATAAGTTGTCTGTGACTCAGTTTGCTCATAGGATGGTTGTCAGGATTCAATGAGATAATAGATGTGGTGAATTTTGAACAGTACCTGGCAGAGAATAAGCACTCAAGAAGTTATTATTGGGCTTCCCTGGTGACGCAGTGGTTGGGAGTCCGCCTGCCGATGCAGGCGACGCGGGTTCGTGCCCTGGTCTGGGAGGATCCCACGTGCCGCCGAGTGGCTGGGCACGTGAGCCATGGCCCCTGGGCCTGCGTGTCCGGAGCCTGTGCTCTGCAGCAGGAGAGGCCACAACGGTGAAAGGCCACCACTTTAATGGACATTCTCCTTTAAAAATTATTTTGGCAGTCCAGCATTGGAATGCTCATCTTATGTTTTAGAAATTCCCCTTCTAATGAATCTTGGGAGGAGGCAGGCTTAGCCACAACCATAGAAGAAGATGCTACATCCTTGCTATTCTGGCATCTCTCTGAGACCTAGCCTCCATCAGTCAGATGGTGCCAGCTGAGAACCCAAGCCAGCCACGTGGGGGCTATGAGACTTGAATTCTGTGGTGGTGACAGCCGAAGGAAGACCAAGTTCCTCAGGGCAGTTGGCTGTATGCAGCATCTGGAACTTTACAATAGTATGGAAAAATGCTGAGATACGATTCACGTGCAGGTTGTAAAATTGAAGTTTAAATCTTCATTATGTAATTCAGCTTGTTTCATCTTTTTTAAAAAAATAAATCTAGTTATTTATTTATTTTTGGCTGTGTTGGGTCTTCGTTGCTGCTCGCGGGCTTTCTCTAGTCGCGGTGAGCGGGGGCTACTCTGTTGCGGTGCGTGGGCTTCTCATTGCGGTGGCTTCTCTTGTTGTGGAGCATGGGCTCTAGGCGCACAGGCTTGAGTAGTTGTAGCACGCGGACTCAGTAGCTGTGGCTCACAGGCTGTAGAGCGCAGGCTCAGTAGTTGTGATGCACGGGCTTAGTTGCTCCGCAGCATGTGGGATCCTCCCAGACCACGGCTCGAACCCGTGTCCCCTGCATTGACAGGCGGATTCTTAACCACTGCGCCACCAGGGAAGTCCCAGCTTGACTCATCTTAAATAATGGTTCAACCAGGGCAACTTTGCCCCTTGGGGGGCATTTGGTAATGTCTGGAGATATTCTGTTTGTCACAGCTGGGGACAGGGAGGGGCAATGCTACTGACATCTAGTGGGTAGGGACCAGGGATGTTGCTTAACACCCTGCAATGAACAAGACAGCTCCCTGCGACAGACAAAAAAATCCTTCCACCCAAGATGTCAATAACACCCAGGTTGAGAAATCCTACTGTGAACACAGTGACTTTCAGAGGCATCTCCAGTTTTCCTTCTTCACTCCCTAGTCCTTTCTCTTCCTGGCTAGAGATCTCTTCTGGCTCTCAGATCTTTGAAGAAGCGAGATTCTTTCTGAGTGGTCGCCCCAGAGCTCATCCTCATGCTTGAACTGTAGTAAATGATGCTACCGCCTGCTTTTCCATTCTGAAAATTCTTTGAACAAATTTACCTCAGTAAATACTCCTTGGGTTTGAGCCTTTTCTGAAACACTCAATTATGTGTATTTGAACCTGAGATTTAATACACTTAACTCCTGTTCTCACCAAAGGTGCACATCTACCCGCCTGTTTCTCTGAACAGTATAGTCCTCTTTGGGCTTCCTGCTTCTCCACCTAAAACTCATGTGGCCTTGGAAAGTCATACAAGCTCTCCCTACTTCATTTCCACACCTGCAAAGTAATATAATAAAAGTAACTTCACAGGGTAGTTTGATGCTCAGATAAAATAAAGTAAAAGCATTTAATAATCTATGAAACAGTAGAATGTTTTTGCCATTATTATTCTTTTCCTCACCAACTCTTTTCCATACCTTACTCCCCTGTGGTTAATCTGTGTAGGCCTCCTTGATAAGGATGTCACACAGCATGCCAGTTAAACATTTGCTTTTAGCGACAAAATCAGCATATCTGTAACATGCTTTTTTGTTACCCTTGTTCCTACCTATATCGGCAGTGAATCTACGTAGTTATGTTTTGAAGAGCAGAGTGTGGATGACACTGCAACTGGACCCTCCCCAAACCTAGTAGGAAAAAAAATTATAGATGGTTCAGTATTTTTACTATAAGATACCTGGGGATAGAAAATAAAATGAATCACCACAAAATACTATATTTTCTCTTAGGAACAATCATGATTTGTGGTTTGGTGGGGGGAAAATGGCATCAAATAAATCTAAAAAGGAACAAATGATAAACAAAATTCTATAACCTTTGAAACAGAAATTTACTCCAACCAATAGAAAATAAACATAAATGTGTCATTCAGATTGGTGCATAATATTTGTGTTAGTCTTAACGTTTATAAAACTTTTTTATTGATGACTTGGATAGTTTATGTTTTGAAAACACAGCTAATGAAAGTTTGAATTACTGTCTTCCTTTTCCCTTAGTAAGTTTCTCTAAACTTAGCAGAAATCATCCATTTACCTTGGAGGGCCTTGAGTCACTCAGTATCTAAGCATTTGAAGCTCTCCCAAAGAACCTGAGTTCCCCATTGCCTCTGTCCTCCACTATTGGATGGGAAAACCAGCCACATAAGGAAAGCTATAAAGAAATGTGTGGCATAAAGGACAATCCCAGTCCTTTGGCTGTAAACATTGGAGGGTATTAATGAGTCAACTGTTGATGACAGAGCCTTTTGAGCAGCAGGTCATGGAGACCCATCCTCTCCCCTCATCATGTTGCTCCCCGAGTTACTGCCCAGAGACAGCAGCATGAAACACTACTCCAGAGACTGCACGATGAGTGAGTCTGTTCACAACAAAGTGAATCCTGGGGGTCAACCATCCAGTTACACACATTAGTATTTATTTGTCTCTATCTCCTAGTAAACCAACTTTCAATTTTATAAAATTTGATTCCTTCTCCCCTATATGTATTCTTTAGTAAGTATATACGAAGAAGACATTTCAGCATTATTCAGTCAGGAATGCTATAAATGCAGATATTTTGATGTGTGTGTCTTGAATGGAAAATTCACTTCCCTGCAGCTACAAGCCTTTTTCTGGAAATTATTCTTGATGCATATGATCAGACTTTATGCTGTGTCTCCATCTTGTTACCACAGTCAGCACTGGCCATCTACTGATGCCGCTCTTGAGGGCAGATTGTTGTTTAATAGTCCAGTGAGATTTCAGCTCTTCCTTTAAGAGGTCATTAGTTGTGTCATGAACTCAACTCAATGTGGCAGACTTTGCAAGCTAAATCTGTGTTTCTTAATCCATCCTGTGTCATCTAGTTCCCTAAGGGTCCATTTCAGCAATTGCTGTCACTTGCGGCAGCATGACATTTGCCTTTTCTATCTTAGGTTCAGGATTGCAAAATTAACACCTCAGAGACGATTCATCTCAACCCAGGGATGTGCCTGAAAATTCAAGTACTGCCGAAGGCGAGTAGTAGTGCCTGGCGCTAGGATCCACATAGGTATGGACTGATAAAAGGAAAAACAGCATCCTTTCCAACTGATTGTATTTTGTTTATAACAATATATTTGCTTCTATAAACCAAGGCAGTAACAATAAATTATCCTTTAATAATTAAATATAAAGTGAAACATAATTCAGAACAAAGAAAAATTTTAAATATCTCAGTAAATTCTCACAAATAGACATCTGCAGTAAGTCAGGATCTTCCCTTGTCTCTAAACTAAACATCTCTGTTTGGTCAAGTTAACTCATCATCTTCCTAAAATGGTTGAGGCTGTTCAAGTTCAGATGACTGCCACTCTAAACATGAATCTAGATCCTTTGAAGTGGAGGCACCTAGACGGCTCTAGCACCATACTGATAACTCGAGTTGTGTGCCCAGCCCAAATGTTATGACCTCCCAGATTCATGGCCATCCCCGTTCGCCCACACATAAGCACACACAGCATGGTCGGTATGCTGCCCCCCGGCCCAACTTTGGTCTTGGACTATCAATCTTCAGCACCTGCTGCCTGGAACTCAGTGCTGATACCATGTGTTAGTCTTAGAGCACATAATCAGGGCATGGTGAGGAACGGGGCTCCTTGAAACTGTTTAACTATAAGGATCTTAACTCTTCATGACGTGGAATCTACCTGAGGCATATAACCTAAATAAGAACTCGAGGGAAGCCAGAGAAAGAGGAAACTGAATTTTATACTCATTAGACTTTCTAGGTGATGTTAGTGGCATTTTAGCACTGCACTGTCCTTACCACAGTGGAAAAGTTTGTCAGTAATATATTCTGCAGGTCAGACTTTCTTCTCCTCCAAGAAAATCCCTGCAACACATTCAGTAAGTCCACATTACTGTTAGGACTTGCCCTGACTATTCACTTACACATACCTACTCTCTGAGCACACCCAATCCCTGATTCTGCCAAGCCTATACCTGTCTTGGCCTTTGCAATTGCTGGTCCTTCTGCCTAGAGTGCTCTCCCTGCAGAAGCTTGAGTGGTTCACTCGTTCTCATCCAAGTCTCAGCTCAAATATTCTGCTCTCAAAGAAACTACCTTTCACCACCTTATCTAGCTAACGTCACCCCCCTCCAACAGCATTCACTATTATAACACCTTTCTCTACTTTCTTCATAGCACTAAATGCTACCTAAATTATCTTACTAATTTACTTGTTTATTATCCTCCACTTGACTACTTATCTCCCTGAGAACAGGTATCTTATCTGTTTTAGTAACTACTTTCTTCTCAATTCTCCAAACAGTGTCAGGCATATTTATTGAATTAATTATTTGTTGTAAATTCATATTATGTTTGAATATCTGATAAAGTTATGTCCACCTCATTACTCTTTCTTGTCACCTCACTTTATACACTTTTGTTTTATCACAATGACTGCAACTCATTTAACTGAATTGGACATAAGTTCTGCTCTACCTAGATATATGACTTAATAAAAGTAATTTTATTTTTCTGATTCTTAAATTCATATTTGCTGATAGAAAACTTAGAAAATACAGGAAAGTATAGGGAAGAAAGAAATCAACCAAACTCCCATAACTCAGAGAATGGCATAATTAACACACACACAATTAAAGGTTCTGTATCCAATTCCATTGTATATGGGGAGGAGGTAGGGGGAGGATGAGAGAGGGGTTCTCCACACCAACAAGAAATGTTCAGATACCAGCTGGGTGTCCTACAGTTCAACCTAATTATGACACTATCTACCAGGAGATAGCATCAGATTCCAGAGGTTAAGGGTTCAGTCCTACAAGACTGCCCCGACCCCCTCAGTTTCAGAAGTCAGTCGAAAGCCTAGGTTGTTATCTATGCTTCTGACTGACTGGCTATAAATCAGGGGTGCCTTGACCATCTCCTTAGGTTTGGTTACTTTGCTAGAGCAGCTCACAGAGCTCAGAGAAACATTTTACTTACCTGATTACCAGGTTATTATAAAAAGATATAACTCAGGAACAGCCAGATGGAAGATATGCATATGGCAAGGTATAGGGAAAGGGCATGGAGCTTCTAAGCCCACTCCAGGTAGGTTACTCTCCCAGTACCTCCACACATTTACCAGCCCAGAAGCTCTCTGAACCTAATCCTTTTGGTTCTTATGGAGGCTTCATTATAGAGTAATGATTGATTAAATCATTGGCCATTGGCAATTGATTCAACCCCCAGCTCCCACTTTCCTCCTCTGAGGTCAGGGAGTGGGGATGAAAGTTCCAACCCTCTAATCACATGGTTGGTTCTCCTGGCAACCAGCCCCCATCCTTAGGTGGGGTCCCAAAGTCATCTCATTAACATAATATAATTCACCTTTATAGCTCTCACTGTTCAGGAAATTCCAAAGGTTTCAGGAGCTCTGTGTCAGTGACAAAGACCAAATATATATATATATATATATATATATATATATATATATATATATATATATATATTTTTTTTTTTTTTTTTTTTTTTTTTTTTTTTTTTTTTGCAGTACGCGGGCCTCTCACTGTTGTGGCGTCTCCCGTTGCGGAGCACAGGCTCCGGACATGCAGGCTCAGTGGCCATGGCTCAGCGGCCCAGCCGCTACGCGGCATGTGGGATCTTCCCGGACTGGGGCACGAACCCATGTCCCCCGCATCGGCAGGCAGACTCTCAACCACTGCGCCACCAGGGAAGCCCCTATATTTCTAATTATAAATCACAGTATCACAATAATCTTATAAGTTCATTTTTATATGCTTTACTATCTCAAATTTAAAGTGCATACCATAGTTCACCAGTTCTGCTGAACTCTGTCAGTGCTTACCTACGGGAAAGTAAGTGGAATGATGTAAGAGGGAGATCAGAGACTGCAAGAAAGGGTATTTTCACTTTTTTACTCTATGTACAGTGATGTTTTCTTAAAATTTAAAAAATAAGCATGCGATCATGTGGTACTTTTTAAATGGAAATTAAAGAACATGGCCTTAGGTAAAATTGTCATGGCCCTACTTAAGATTATTCTTACTGTATGTATTTTGAAGCAACCTCAAAATTCGTTTTGAAAACTCTTTAGGCCCTGTTTGCTGGCATTATCTTGGTTCATCATCATGCAAAAGTGAGGTGACTCTTCAGGCACGAATCTTGGTTAATTAAAATTAAGGTCCCTAATTATGCTAAGAGAATTCACCCATGTATTAATTCAAGAAATATTTATTGAGCACCTACTATGAGCCAGTGTAGTGATAAATATCTGGTATAAAACTTACAGCAAGATAGACAAGATTCTTGTTCTCATTAGGCCTACTTTATAATGCAAATGGCAGACAATAAATAGGTATTAATCCGGGTAGGCTAGATTATTCTGCAGTAATATACAACCACCAAAATTGTAGTGACTTAAAACAAAAGACTTATTTCTCATTGATACTACATATCTATCACATGTTGGCAGGGAAATCTGCTTCTCATGGTTACTCAGGAACTCAGGCTGAGGGTTGCCACCCTATTGAAAAAGTATATTGGAGGAACTCACAATGCCAATTAAATGTTTGAATGTTCTTGGGAATTCCCTGGCTGTCCAGTGGTTAGGACTCAGCACACTTTCCCTGCTGTTGCCTGGGTTCAGTCCCTGGTCAGGGAACTAGGATCCCACAAGCCACACTGCACTGCACGGTGGAAAAAGAAAAACAAAAAAAACATGTTCTGGCCCAGAAGTGATATATCACTTACGTTCATGACTCATTTACCAGAACTAGTCACATAGCCCTACCCAATCACTAGGGGGCCAGAAAGTGCTCCAAAAGAGGCAGCATGAGCAGGCAAGACTAGTGACCACCACAGTCCGCCCTGATCATCAGATATCAGGGTTACTTTTCTTCCCACATGCAAAATATATGCGTGCTCTCTTCTAGAGCAATAACACAAAAAGTTTTATCCTATCACAGTATCAAGCTCAAAGTCCAGGATCTCACAGTAGTCAGGTCTAGTTGTACCGTCTCTTGATCTGGAGACATATGAGGTAAAAAAAAAATCTGTGCCACACCCCGTACCTAATATATAATGGCAGAGTAGGAAGAGGATAACTGACATAAATGCTCCCATTTGAAATGGTGAAGAATGGGATAGAGATAGCAATCACTAGTCTATGGCAATTGTGGAATCCTACCAGGCAGAAGTTGCAAGGATCCTCTCCACTAGTGTGGGGAATGTTTCTTGATTAGGCCCCAGTCCTGATCCACGGTAGGCTCCCCTCCCACATTGCATTGTTTCTCTGTGATCCTTAGGCTGACCTTCCACTTTTTAGGGAAGTTCTTTTTAATCATCCCCCCATGTTCTTATATTAAGTGAGCAGAAATAATAAGTCCTCCTTAGATTTTGAGCAGCATTCTCAGACTACTTCCTGACCACAGAAAGCTGAGGCCCAAGGGTCATTTTAAGTCTCATTCACAGTTGCCTGTAGCACTTACTGGTAGATATTTTGGCACTACCCAAAAAATTTAATCATCTTCTATATTTGATTCAAGTCAGTCCCATGTGCCATAGTCACAGCCACTATATTTTCTGAGATACAAATTTTTTCTTTTATTTCTCTCTGTGGGTAACTCGAGCCCATCAGGTTTTGTTAATGGGAAGACCTGGACCATTTTATCCAACTTACTGGGAACCGGCCCTGAACCAAGATGGCAGAGAAGAAGGATGTGCTCTCACTCCCTCTTGTGAGAACACCAGAATCACAACTAGCTGCTGGACAATCATCGACAAGAAGACACTGGAACCCACCAAAAAAGATACCCCACATCCAAAGACAAAGCAGAAGCCACAATGAGACGGTAGGAGGGGTGCAATCACAGTAAAATAAAATCCCATAACTGCTAGGTGGGTGACTCACAGAGTGGAGAACACTTATACCACAGAAGTCCACCCACTGGAGTGAAGGTTCTGAGCCCCACGTCAGGCTTCCCAACCTGGGTGTCTGGCAAAGGGAGGAGGAATTCCTAGAGAATCAGATTTTGAAGCCTAGTGGGATTTGATTGCAGCACTTCAACAGGACTGAGGGAAATAGAGACTCCACTCTTGGAAGGCACACACAAAGTAGTGTGCGCATCAGGACCCAGGGGAAGGAGCAGTGACCCCAGGGGAGACTGAACCAGACCAACTGCTAGTGTTGGAGGGTCTCCTGCAAAGGCAGGGGGTGGCTGCGGCTCACCGTGGGGACAAGGACACTGGCAGCAGAAGTTCTGGGAAGTACTCCTTCATGTGAGCCCTCCCAGAGTCTGTCATTAGCCCCACCAAAGAGCCCAGGTAGGCTCCAGTGTTGGGTTTCCTCAGGCCAACAGGGAGGGAACCCAGCCCCACACATCAGCAGTCAAGAGGATTAAAGTTTTACTGAGCTCTGCCCACTAGAGCAACAGTCAGCTCTACCCACCACCAGTCCCTCCCATCAGGAAACTTGTACAAACCTCTTAGATAGCCTCATCCACCAGAGGGCAGACAGCAGAAAAAAGAACGACAATCCTGCAGCCTGTGGAACAAAAACCACATTCACAGAAAGATAGACAAGATGAAAAGGCAGAAGGCTATGTACCAGATGAAGGAACAAGATAAAAACCCCGAAAAACAACTAAATGAAGTGGAGATAGTCCACATTCCAGAAAAAGAATGCAGAATAATGACAGTGAAGATGATCCAGGACCTTGGAAAAAGAATGGAGGCAAAGATCGAGAAGATGCAAGAAATGTTTAACAAAGACCTAGAAGAATTAAAGAACAAACAAACAGAGATGAACAATACAATAATTGAAATGAAAACTTCACTAGAAGGAATCAATAGCAGAGTAACTGAGGCAGAAGAACGGACAAGTGACCTGGAAGACAGAATGGTGGAATTCACTGCTGTGGAACAGAATAAAGAAAAAAGAATGAAAAGAAATGAAGACAGCCTAAGAGACCTCTGGGACAACATTAAACACAACAACATTCGCATTATAGGGGTCCCAGAAGGAGAAGACACAGAGAAAGGACCCGAGAAAATATTTGAAGAAATTATAGTTGAAAACTTTCCTAACATGGGAAAGGAAATAGCCACCCAAGTCCAGGAAGCGCAGTGAGTCCCATACAGGATAAACCCAAGTAGAAACACACCAAGACACATAGAAATCAAATTAGCAAGAATTAAAGACAAAGAAAAATTATTGAAAGCGCAAGGGAAAAAAGACAAATAACATACAAGGGAACTCCCATAAGGTTAACAGCTGATTTCTCAGCAGAAACTTTACAAGCCAGAAGGGAGTAGCATGATATACTTAAAGTGATGAAAGGGAAGAACCTATAACCAAGATTACTCTACCCGGCAAGGATCTCATTCAGATCCGATGGAGAAATCAAAAGCTTTACAGACAAGCAAAAGCTAAGAGAGTTCAGCACCACCAAACCAGCTCTACAAAAAAGGCTAAAGGAACTTCTCTGAGTGGGAAACACAAGAGAAGAGAAGGACCTACAAAAACAAACCCAAAACAATTAAGAAAATGGTCATAGGAACATACATATTGATAATTACCTTAAACATGAATGGATTAAATGCTCCAACCAAAAGGCACAGGCTTGCTGAATGGATACAAAAACAAGATCCATATACATGCTGTCTACAAGAGACCCACTTCAGACCTAGGGACACATACAGACTGAAAGTGAGGGGATGGAAAAGATACTCCATGCAAATGGAAATCAGAGGAAAGCTGGAGTAGCAATACTCATATCACATAAAATAGACTTTAAAATAAAGAATGTTACAACAGACAAGGAAGGACACTACATAATGATCAAGGGATCAATCCAAGAAGAAGCTATAACAATTTAAAAAATATATGCACCCAACATAGGAGCACCTCAATACATACGGCAAATGCTAACAGCTATAAAAGAGGAAATCGACAGTAACACAATAATAGTGGGGGACTTTAACACCTCACTTACACCAACGGACAGATCATCCAAAATGAAAATAAATAAGGAAACAGAAGCTTTAAATGACACAATAGACCAGATAGATTTAATTGATATTTATAGCACATTCCATCCGAAAACAGCAGATTACACTTTCTTCTGAAGTGCGCACAGAACATTCTCCAGGATAGATCCATCTTGGGTCAAAAATCAAGCCTCAGTAAATTTAAGAAAATTGAAATCATATCAAGCATTTTTTCTGACCACAATGCTATGAGATTAGAAATGAATTACAGGGAAAAAACCGTAAAAAACACAAGCACATGGAGGCTAAACAATATGCTACTAAATAACCAAGAGATCACTGAAGAAATCATAGAGGAAATCAAAAAATACCTAGAGACAAATGACAATGAAAACACGACAATCCAAAACCTATGGAAGGCAGCAAAAGCAGAGGGAAGTTTATAGCTATACAAGCCTACCTCAAGAAACAAGAAAAATCTCAAATAAACAATCTAACCTTACACCAAAAGGAACTAGAGAAAGAAGAACAAACAAAACCCAAAGTTAGCAGAAGGAAAGAAATCATAAAGATCAGAGCAGAAATAAATGACATACAAACAAAGAAAACAATAGCAAATATCAATAAAACTAAAAGCTGGTTCTTTGAGAAGATAAACAAAATTGATAAACCATTAGCCAGACTCATCAAGAAAAAGAGGAAGAGGACTCAAATCAATAAAATTAGAAATGAAAAAGGAGAAGTTACAACAGACAACACAGAGATACAAAGCATCCTAAGAGACTGCTACAAGCAACTCTATGCCAATAAAATGGACAACCTGGAAGAAATGGACAAATTATAAGAAAGGTATAACATTCCAAGACTGAACCAGGAAGAAACAGAAAATATGAACAGACAAATCATAAGTAATGAAATTGAAACTTTGATTAAAAATCTTCCAACAAACAAAAGTCCAGGACCAGATAGCTTCACAGGTGAATTCTATCAAACATTTAGAGAAGAGCTAATAACCATCCTTCTCAAACTCTTCCAAAAAATTGCAGAGGAAGGAACACTCCCAAACTCATTCTATGAGGCCACCATCACCCTGATACCAGAACAAGACAAAGATACTACAAAAAAAGAAAATTACAGACCAATATCACTGATGAATATAGATGCAAAAATCCTCAACAAAATACTAGGAAACAGAATCCAACAACACATTAAAAGGATCATACATCATGATCAAGTGGGGTTTATTCCAGGAATGCAAGGATTCTTCAATTTTCGCAAATCAATCAATGTGATACACCATGTTAACAAACTGAAGAAGAAAAACCATATGATCATCTCAATAGATGCAGAAAAAGCTTTTGACAAAATTCAACACCCATTTATGATAAAAACTCTCCAGAACGTGGGCATAGAGGGAAACTATCTCAACATAATAAAGGTCATATATGACAAACCCACAGCAAACATCATTCTCAATGGTGAAAAACTGAAACCATTTCCTCTAACATCAGGAAAAAGACAAGGATGTCCACTGTCACCACTATTATTCAACACAATTTTGGAAGTCCTAGCCACATCAATCAGAGAAGAAAAAGAAATAAAAGGAATCCAAATTGGAAAAGAAGAAGTAAAACTGTCACTGTTTGCAGATGACATGACACTATACATAGAGAATCCTAAAGATGCCAACAGAAAACTACTAGAGCTAATCAATGAATTTGGTAAAGTTGCAGTATACAAAATTAAGGCACAGAAATCTCTTGCATTCCTATACACTAATGCTGAAAAATATGAAAGAGAAATTAAGGAAACACTCCCATTTACCATTGCAACAAAAAGAATAAAATACCTAGGAATAAAGCTACCTAGGGAGACGAAAGACCTGTATGCAGAAAACTATAAGACACTGATGAAAGAAATTAAAGATGATACCAACAGATGGAGAGATATACCATGTTCTTGGATTGGAAGAATCAATATTGTGAAAATGACTCTACTACCCAAAGCAATCTACAGATTCAATGCAATCTCTATCAAATTACCAATGGCATTTTTTATGCAACTAGAACAAAAAATCTTACAATTTGTATGGAGACCCAAAAGACCCTAAAAAGCCAAAGCAGTCTCGAGGGAAAAAAATGGAGCTGGAGGAATCAGACTCCCTGACTTCAGACTATATTACAAAGCTACAGTAATCAAGACAATATGGTACTGGCACAAAATCGGAAACATAGATCAATGGAACAAGACAGAAAGCCCAGAGATAAACCCACGCACCTATGGTCAACTAATCTATGACAAAGGAGGCAAGGATATACAATGGAGAAAAGACTGTCTCTTCAATAAGTGATGCTGGGAAAACTGGACAGCTACATGTAAAAGAATGAAGTTAGAACACTCCCTAACACCATTTGCAAAAATAAACTCAAAATGTATTAGAGATCTAAATGGAAGACCAGACACTGTAAAACTCTTAGAGGAAAACATAGGAATAACACTCTCTGACATAAATCACAGCAAGATCTTTTTTGATCCACCTCCTAGAGTAATGGAAATAAAAACAAAAATAAACAAATTGGACCTAATGAAACTTCAAAGCTTTTGCACAACAAAGGAAACCATAAACAAGACAAAAAGATAACCCTCAGAATGGGAGAAAATATTTGCAAACGAATCTACGGACAAAGGATTAATCTCCAAAATATATAAACAGCTCATGCAGGTCAATATTAAAAAAACAAACAACCCAATCCAAAAATGCGCAGAAGACCTAAATAGACATTTCTCCAAAGAAGAGAGATAGATGGCCAAGAAACACATTAAAAGCTGCTCAACATCACTAATTATTAGAGAAATGCAAATCAAAACTACAATGAGGTATCACCTTACACCAGTTAGAATGGGCATCATCAGAAAATCTATAAACAACAAATGCTGGAGAGGGTGTGGAGAAAAGGGAACCGTTTTGCACTGTTGGTGGGAATGTAAATTGATACAGCCACTATGGAGAACAGTATGGAAGTTCCTTAAAAAACTAAAAATAGAACTACCATGTGATCCAGCAATCCCACTACTGGGCATATACCCTGAGAAAACCATAATTCAAAAAGACACATTCACCGCAGTGTTCACTGCAGCACTATTTACAATAGCCAGGTCATGGAAGCAACCTAAATGCCCATCAACAGACAAATGGCAAAGAAGATGTGGTACATATATACAATGGAATGTTACTCAGCCATAAAAAGGAATGAAATTGGGTCATTTGTTGAGATGTGGATGGATCTAGAGACTGTCATACAGGGTGAAGTAAGTCAGAAATAGAAAAACAAATATTGTATATCAATGCATATATGTGGAACCTAGAAAAATGGTATAGACAAACCGGTTTGCAGGGCAGAAATTGAGACACAGATGTAGAGAACAAACGTATGGACACCAAGCGGGGAAAGCCACGGGGGTTTAGGCGTGGTGGTGTGTTGAATTGGGCGATTGGAATTGACATCTATACACGGATGTGTATAAAATTGATGACTATTAAGAACCTGCTGTTTAAAAAGATAAATAAAATAAAATGAAAAAATTTAAAAAACCCAACTTACTGGGAACCACTTTAATCCACTCAGAGGTTTTAGTCATGAGTATGACAGTCATATCCTTGATATGATCCTTGACACACGGATGAGTTCTAATCAGCCTTTGTTGCTCATCTCAGTTAAAGATGAGAATCATTTGTATCTTTCAACTGTGCAAGTCTCCAAATCTCTGGACTCTCTGTAATCTCCTCCATTTCTAGTTGCAAGCTCAACAACTATTTTCTGATTCATCTTTTCCTATAATAGCTTATGTAATCAATAATTACCAACATCCAAATGTACCTAACAAACATATACAGAACTTTCCATTCAACAGCAGCAGAATATGCATTCTTCTCAAGTATGCATGGAACATTTTTTAGGATAGATCATATGTTAGGCAATAAAACAAGCCTCAACAAATTCATGAAGATATAAATTATATCAAGTATCTTTTCCAACCACAGTGGCATGAAACTAGTAACAGGAGGAAAGCTGGAAAATTCACAAATATGTGGAAATTAAACAAAACATTTCTGAACAACCAGTGGGTCAAAGAAGAAATCAAAAGGGAAATTTAAAAATATCTTGAGACAAATGAAAGTGGAACACTACATACCACAACTTATGGGATATATCAAAAGCAGTTATAGTGAGAATGTTTACAGATATAAATCATACATCAGGAAAAAGGAAGATCTCAAACAAACTAGCATTATACCTCAAGGAACTAGAAAAGAACAAAATAAGCCCGAAGTTAGCAGAAGGAAAGAAATAATAAAGATTAGAGCAGAAATAAACTTAGAGAATAGGAAAACAATAGAAAAGATGAACAAAATAAGAGTTGGATATTTGAAAAGATAAACAATATTGACAAACCTTAGCTAGACTCAACAAGAAAAAAAAGAGAGAGGACTCAAATAAAATAGAAATGAATGAGGAGACATTACAGTAGATGCCATGGAAATATAAAGGATCATAAGAGACTGCTATGAGCAATTATATGCCTAGGTTGTTCTAGACAATCTAAAAGAAATAGATATGTTCCTAGAAACATATAACCTACCAAGACCAAATCATGAAAAAATAAAAAACCTAAGCAGACCAATAACAAGTAAGGAAGTAAGGAAATTGAATCAGTAATCAAAAATCTCCCAACAAAGAAAAGTCTAGGACCAGATGGTTTCCATGGCAAATTCCACCAAACACTTAAAGAAGAATTAACACCAATCCTTTCAAACTCTTACCAAAAATTGAAAAAGAGGGAACACAATGGGGGAAAGTGGTGGTGGGGGGGGGTGTGATGAATTGGGGAGATTGGGATTGACATATATACACTAATATGTATAAAATGGATAACTAATAAGAACCTGCTGTATAAAAAAATAAAATAAAATTCAAAAAAAAAGAAAGTTCACCAAATCATCAGACTAGAAATGCATAAATGCCAGCTGGTAAAATAGCCATGCTGTAGCCAAGAAAAATGGGAAAGAACATTTGTTTTTCCCACAGATCCCCATCATTCAACAGCACCACCCTGTCACAGATCTCATAAACCTCCCGACACTCACTCTCACCCAATACTGACTCCAGAGACCCTCCCCCCATCACACACCCTACACACCCTCCCATCACTCCAAATTTCCCCATCATTCACCCTACGGATTCCCCCATCACTGACTCTAGAGACCTCCCATCACAGACCCCACAAATGCGCCATCACATACACCCACACACCCCCCCAAAAAAAGAAGAGGGAACACTCCCAAACTCATTTTACAAGGCCAGCATTACCCAGATACCAAAGCCAGATAAGGGAACTACAAGAAAAGAAAACTACAGGCCAATATCCCTGATGAATATAGATGCAAAAATTCTCAACAAAATATTAGCAAACTGATTCAACAACACATTAAAAGGATCATACACTATGGTCAAGTGGTATTTATCCCTGGGATGCAAGGATGGTTCAACATACACAAATCAATAAATGTGAAAAATCACATTAATAAAATGAAAGATAAAAATCATATGATCATCTCAATAGACACAGATGAAGCATTTGAAAAAATTTAACATTCTTTCATGATAAAATTCAAACAGGGTATCAGAGATGTCTGCATTCCCATGTTCATTGCAGCATTATTTACAATAGCCAAGAAATAGAATCAACCTAAGTGTCCTCTGACAGATGAATGGATTAAGAAAATGTGATATACTATACAGTGGGCCATGAAAAAAAGAAGGAAATCCTGTCATTTGTGATAACATGGATGAACCTTGAGGGCATTATGCTAAGTGAAATAAGTCAGACAAAGACAAACACTGTATGATCTCATTTACATGTGGAATCTAAAAAAACCCAAACTCACAGAAACAGAGTAGATTGGTGGTTACTAGGGGCTGCAAGGTGGGGGAAATGGGTGAAAGTGGTCAAAGGGTACAAAATTCCATTTACAAGATGAATAAGTTCTGGGGAATCTAATGTACAGCATGGTAACTATACTTAACAATACTGCCTTGTATACTTGAAAGATGCTAAAAGTAAATCTTAAAAGTTCTCACCAAAGGAAAAAAAAAGTTACTATGAGGTGATGGATGTGATAACTATCCTTGTTGAGGTAATACTTTTGCAATACATACACATATCAAATCACCATGTGGTATATCTTACACTTATACAATGTTATATATCAATTATATCACAGTAAAACTGGAAAGAAAGTAAATAAAAACATGCCCGCCCTCCCCCTCCCCTTCCCCTCCACCCCAGGCAACACACAAAAATAGCTCCCAACACATGCCACCAGCTTTCCATTTCCCAGCCTCTTCCACTAGAGCTACAAGTATACAGGGTACGTTATCTGTCTTCCATGCATCACCACGCTATCACAGGAGATTGTTTTGCCAAATGTTTCACTCCTGTGAAAATGACTCACTATCTATATGGCTTCCAATATCACTTCCTTTGTTGCGTACTACCTAGGCCCTAAATCAATGCCATGTATTTAAGGTTTTTGTTCGAGTAACAGCTCACTTCTGACAATAATTTCTGTGTCAGTCAAGACTGACTCAGGGGCTTCCCTGGTGGTGCAGTGGTTGACAGTCCGCCTGCCGATGCAGGGGACGCGGGTTCGTGCCCCGGTCCGGGAGGATCCCACATGCCACGGAGCCGCTGGGCCGGTGAGCCATGGCCGCTGAGCCTGCGCGTCCGGAGCCTGTGCTCCGCAGCGGGAGAGGCCACAACAGTGAGAGGCCCGCGTACCGCAAAAAAAAAAAAAAAAAAAAAAAAAAAAAAAAAAAAAGACTGACTCAGTGTTGCTGCAGTAATAAACACCACAATCTCAGTGGCTTGAAACAACAAAAGTTTAATTATTATTTTACTGGATATCCACTATGGGATGGAAGAGGAGTACTGTTCATTGTAAGTTGCTCAGGAACCCAGGCTGACTGCAGCCACTGTTTTGAATATTGCTGGCTGCTGTGGGAGAGGGAATAAAGCACTCTGAAGCGTCTTGCATTGGCAAGCCTGGAAGTGACTCATGTTACTTCTGCTCATAACTAATAGGCCAGAATTAGTTACATGACATTATCCAACCACAAGGAAGCCAGCAAGAGCAATTCTCTCTTATGCCTAGGATGGCAAACAAAGGGAAATATCTGTTGGATACCTGCCAAAATAGGTAACAACAAGAAGAAACAATAGTGAAAATATTTATGATAAGTGAACTTAAAGAGGTTAAAAACAAAAAAAGTGGACTATATGGTAGACATGATTGAGGGACCTGTTTAAAGTGGATGGTCTGAGAGGCCTCTCTGAAGAGGTAACATTTGCACTGAGACCTCAGGAGTGAGCAAGAATTAAAAGAACATTCCAGACAAGAAGAAACAAGCATAACAGCCCTAGGGTGGAATAAGCTTGTTTTTTTTCTGAAACTGACAGAAGATGAGATCTATGGGAAACAAAGAAGCAATGGGGTGGGAGGGGAGTGTCATGAAATGGGAGAGACCATCGGGGTCAGATCACAGAGGGCCCTGAAGGCCATAGCAAATAATTTAGAATTTTATCCTAAAATGCAGTAGGAAGCCATTGAAAGGTCTAAAGATAAGAAATGCATGTTTGGGGCTTCCCTGGTGGCGCAGTGGTTGAGAGTCCGCCTGCTGATGCAGGGGACACGGGTTCATGCCCCGGTTCGGGAAGATCCCAAATGCCGCGGAGCGGCTAGGCCCGTGAGCCATGGCCGCTGAGCCTGCGCGTCCGGAGCCTGTGCTCCGCAACGGGACAGGCCTCGAGAGTGAGAGGCCCGCATACCGCAAAAAAAAAAAAAAAAAAAAGGTAACTGGCTATGTGGTGAATTAATTGGAAAAGGGTGAGAGTGAAAATGGGGAGACCAGCTGGAGACGACTGTATCAGTGCAGAGATGACAGGGCTGGGAAGGGTCTTGTGGGGCCAGCAAGCTGGGAAGATGGTGAGAAGTGAACAATTTAAGATATATTTTGAAGGACTTACTGATGGATGGAATAAGAGAAAGGTTGGGAGCAGCAGGGGTTATATATGACTCCCATTGTCAAGGATGAACAAAGCAGGGCACTAGTTAAAGTGGTAAGGACAGATTTTTATCAGTAAGAAATATTGCTATAGGGAAAAAGAGTCCAACGTGAACTGAACAAAACTTCCATTTGTATAGAGATGAATAGGTGTTTTGAAGGGAGAATGAGGGAGGGGTGGTGGAGTGGGGGCTCTGTAGAGTCAGGGAAGTAAAAAATTACAAAAGATTAGTCAGTGTAAATGCGATTAGGCCAGCTGTGTCTGCTAGCGGCAATCATTGAAGTTAGGGTTCTACCCTCCTACACAGACTGGGGGAGAGAGGTCCCATCCTCAGGTGTTGACTGGAACAAACAGGGGCCTTGGCAGCCTTGAATTTTCTCATGCAGCCACTTTAAGGGGGACTGGCATTATTTTAGGATGTGGCCTTGAGCTGATAGGGCCTGTGTTCATGTTTATTCAAGTCTTTATAGACGAAGGTTGAGGCCTAGTCAAGAGGGCTCACAGAGGCCTGGATAGAGTTTGGTTTTAGTGACAAGGTGGTTGGTGGTGTCATTCACAGAGAAGGCGTGGTCCAGGGGACAACTAGGTTTAGAATCTAGAAGAGACCAAATCCTATTTTGGACATGTTAAGTTTGAGACATTCAAATGGGTGAGAAGTTGAATATCAGAATGGATCACATAAGAGAAGTCTGGGCTAGAGACATAAACCAAGAGCTGTCAGCAGGATGTAACTCAAAGATCACACAGGTGGAAATTAGAAAAGAGATAGGAACTCCAGGATTTACCTAGCAAATTCATCCTTGAGATTTGTTCTCAGAAATGTATCATCATTAGGTATATGAAGTTGCATTTCTGTCAGAAAGTAAAATTAACAGAATAACAATCAAGGTAGCTATTAAATATTTGGAGATTTTTCTTTTGATTTGAATCCTATCTCTATTTGCTAGTTCTAAATCACAGGCGTATATATATATATATATATATATATATATATATATATATGCGCTTATTGAACACTACTGTCATATCCCTTTAACAAATATGGAAAACTGAACAAGGCAGGGTTAAATAACTTGCTTGAGGTGACACAAAATTAACAAAGGTTGGGTCCTGTATTCAAAACTAAGCATTCTGTTTCCAGTCTGTGTTCTGAACCCCTATTGTATATGGCAAGCCTAGTAAAGTAGTTTATCATTTATCCGTTTAGTGGGTCATAAATAATGGACTATACATATATATATAATAGTTCCAGTAAGCATTTTTATTGGCTTTCTTTATGTTCATGTGTGCACGCCTGGGTCATTAGGGTTGAGGCACAATTCATTTGGTGGCTGTGCCCCAGGGTATTACAGCCAAACTCTAGGAAGAGTAGAACCGGTTTCACTAGAACGGTCCTGAAGCTTCAAAGCATTAAAAACAAACGAACAAAAAAATTTTAAAAACACAAATTGTACCGGTCAGTTAAGTTTGCTCTGCCCTATGGCATCAAACTGAATTCCTAGTCTCTGGATATCATTTGCTGGTCGGGGAGATGAGTAGAGTTTTTCCCTCCACAGAACATTACACGTAGTATTGGCACACTGACTTCACATTGTTGTCATAAGTATGGAAGCGTTCCTTGAGGGCAAGAATTGGTTTATGCCATCTTTCTTACTACAGCCTCTGTGCCTAGCAGAGTCTGACATGCAGTAGGAGCCTAAAGGATGCTTGACAGTAGAGGAAGGAAGGCAAGGAGCAAGGAAGCGAGGGAAGGAGAAAGAAAAGGAGGGGAGGAGGGAAAGAAAAGAGAAGGCAAGGAATTCAAATCAAACATTCCTACTGCACACTAGGAAGGTGAGCAACATGCCCTCCAAGGCTGTGGGTTTCTCTTAAGTTTTTCCCGCTTATGGGGCACAGAAACGTCCTGATCCCCTCTGGAACACCCTAAATCTCCCGCCACACACTTTCTGCCCTTCCTGACCTCCCACCCCCTTGTTTGGCCTCCCAGACCCGCCCACTCCTCCCCCAGCAATCTCCGCCAGCCGTCCCAGCCACTGCGCCTGCGCACGCGGGGCGCTCGGCCGCGGGCCGTCGGGGCGGGGTCCCGAGCGGGGCGTTCCGCCGACGGGAAGAGGAAGAGGAAGTTGGGGGAGGGCCCTAGCGGGGAGTGAACCGGAAGTGCAAGCGCTCCAGCTTCTCTTCGGCCAGGCGGAACCTTCTCAGCTGGGCCCGGTGGCCGCAAAAAACTTTCTTTCTCCCGCCCTAACGGTCGCCGCGGCCAACTGCCTCGCTCGCCTGCCAGCCTACCCCGCCTTCTCTTTGCTCCGGCTCCGCGCGGCCCTGTCTCCAGCTCGCCCGGCGGTATCCGCTTGCTGCTGCCACCGCCTCCTCGTTTTCTGCCTGGCTAGCCGGCCCGCCCCGCTGCAGTAATGTGCGACAAGGAGTTCATGTGGGCCCTGAAAAACGGAGACCTGGATGAGGTGAAAGACTATGTGGCCAAGGTACGTGGGGATGAGTGGAGTCGCGAGAGCACGGAGGTGGGATGGAGGGGAGGCTGAGGAAGCTGCTGGGAGCTGGGCTGGCGGGGGCGGGGGTGGGGGAGACCTCCCGGGTGGAGGCGGCACCGAGAGAGCCGGGAGGCAGGGAGCCTCCAAACTGAAAGATGGGTCCACACAACGCGGTCGCGTTCTGTGTCAGGTAACTGCCGTGGTGACACAGGCAGGCTCTTCTTGCCTTCCCGACCTCTTGGGGGAGGGGAGAGTGGTGAGCCGCTCTTTTAGAGTCACTTACGAGCCCTGATGACTTGAGTTCGGCCCTTTTCTACTCCAGAGTTACACTTAAATCTTTTTCTGGACGAGGTAATTCTCCATCTTGGACCTGCCCACTACTGAATGAAGTAACAAGTGATTAGGATCAGAGGAACGTTTTCTTTAACTTTGGGCCTGTTATGAATTTAAAGTATTCATTGACCGTGAAAAAGAGTACCGAAAATAGCAGTAGTTAAAATTCTGAAACTTGGTATCACTTCACTGTGAAGTCGTTTAACTTTGGGTGTGGCCTTTTCCCTCTCCCCCGCTAAAACAAATAACTTCTTTGCTTCCAGTGGTAAGGTTGTCATTTAGCATCTGGGTGTCTTTAAGTTATCTGAGCAGTTTTCAAACAAGTGTGTGAACTTTGGTTACTCTGTCTTTCTCCTTGATTCCATCAGAAATGCTTATATGTGTAATAAATAGTAAGGCAGTTTAGTCACAGTACTCTTGGGGGTAGAATCATGATGAAGAAAGCTAATCTCAAACCTAAACCCAGATGTGAATCCACGTTGTGATCAAGTGGTAAACTTAAAATTCCAAGCTGGCCTGCCTTTGGACCCTGAAATTGTGCATTGTGTAATTAGGAGAGAACTTACATGTGATTTTAATATGGTGATCTAAAAAGAAATCTTTCAAAACAAAAGTATGACTTTATTACCTAAGCATGGAGCACATCTTGCTTCTAAAAAGTACAGCTTTATGACATGATCAGGGAGGGCATCTTGCTCACCTTCTAAAAGTGTAAGAAGCCAATCCAGATTTTAGTTCTTGAAAGGATATGACCACTGGTTTGTCGCTATGTTTTTGCTTCAGAGTTCTGTTAGAAACAAGTAACCAGAAGCAGAGTTTCTTAAAACTTACAGGACTGTGCAAGGCAAGCTACTGATAGTTTTTACTCTGTTTAGTACCATTACAATTTAGACTTTTCGCATAGTCTGAAATCGGACTTTTTGGATGTTTCCCTTAAGATTAAAGGAAGGAAATTACTTGGAACACTTCAGTCCATGGTATGGTTCCAGTGGTGGGACACTGAAGTACTCTGGAAGTGAGTGGGCTTTTGTTTTTCTGTTAATGGTGGAACCTAGGTTATTTGATATTCTTGAGATATGAAAAGTTCTTAAGTACTGAGCTTGCAGCTATAAAAATAAGTTTATATAGTGTCTTCCTGTTATATTATTTAGTATCATCCTTGTGAGTCTTGTAAAGTAAGTCCTTTTATTAGTCCCATTTTACAGATAAGATCACTGAGATGCAGGGTACTTAAGAGAAAAAAAAAAAATCCAAAGTTATAGAGAGAACAAACGAAGGCAGAACTAAACTGCTGACTCCCAAACTTAGACTCCTTAACTTCTCCATGCAGTCTCTCACAATCTAAACTGAAAATTTATGATATCAAGATTTCTAGCAGGACATTCCCAAGGTCCACATCCAGGCAGATTATGCATAGTTTTCAATCACACAAAAACATTTTTGTAAAAATATGTGCGAATACCAATGGATTAATTTATTTTCAGTTAGTTTTTAAATTAGGTCATTCTATTCAGTTTGATTTTGATTTTTTTCCCTATTACTACCATACTGCTTACTCTCATTAACAAAAAAGATGTGCATGAGAGGGCAGGATAGACAGTCAAAGCAAAGTAAAAGAAAGTATTACGAACTGGTTTATCCAAAAAGGTTTGACTCTAAAGTAATTCTATGAACAGACCATTGAGCTTTTTCCTTTCTTAGTTTTTATTGGGTAACCTGAGTCTCTTCAAATATCTTTTGCTTTGTTAATGAAAAATAATAAAAAACAAAACAACCAAAAACTAGCACTCCATTTTTTTCTGACTGAGCTCCCTTATTGTGCCTTTTCACATTTCAGGTCCTCATAACATGGTTTCTTCTGCTCAGCCTCTATCTTCCCTGTTTATTCACTGATTTACCTTTTTCATCCACCAATTTATGCACACATTATTATTCTCTAAGTTTATGTAATGTGCATTTATCTGAGTGTGTACAAAGAAAGTACATAAAGAAACATTTGGACTTGTGTAGTTTTCTTCTAAGGGGTAAGAATCTTTAAAAATACTCTTCTGAGTACTCCTGTGAATATCTCTCACATTGCTAACATTTAAGAATGGACCTGTGGGTGAAGCATTTTAATATTTCCCTTTTTTAAAATTAATACTTTAAAAAACAATAATTGTATTTTTCTATCTGCTTCTGACTTCTATACAGAAATCTGGAGTATGGATAGGCATAAATTGTTGGTTTGGGGTAACTTCTTGAATTCTGAAAAATAAGTTCAGAGTTCCAAAACCACTGAAAATTGTTATGTTCCTAAATGGAAAAAGCAGCATATAAAGAAAAACTTAGATTACTCCATATTAAATATTCATCTGTGTCATTAAAACAATATCTGAAACAAATTGGTTTCTTGACTGGCCAAAAGACCATATTTACTTAATTCATCCATTTTTCTTGGGCACCTTTCAGGCCCCCAGCACTTTGCTAAGCCTGGCATAATAGTGAAGAATTTGGACGCAATGCTCAGAAAACTCATATGTTTATATTAAGCAGACCTATGTGGAAAAGCGTTCATGGCTTTAAAGTAGCATGCAAAGTAAAATAACATCTCACTTTTGTAAGCAGTTTGTCCAATTGGAAAACAAGAGAAAGACGCAAAGTAAGATATTCATGAGCAGTAATAGTAGATATTCACCCATCTTCAATCTGTATGATTCCTCTTGGTGCCTTATTTTTGCCTTCCATTTCTGCCTTTATGTTAATTTCTCCCATTGGAGTTAATTCGGCCCTCACTTGAGCTCCGGACTGCCTAATGGATAGCGCCATTCAGATAAATTCCAAATTGAGCTCACATTTTCTTCTCAAAAATTGTTTCTATTTCTCTTGTCCCCATTTTGACTAATGACATCATGACCCAATCATTTGCCCAAACTAGAAATTGGGGAATTTTCCCAAATTTCTGAGTGTTATCAGGACTCCCTTTCTTAGTCTCTCTCATCCATTCCTTATTCTACATTCTTATCATCACTACTTTAGATTAGTTGCTGCTGCTTAACCATCTGGACTGTATTTTCCTTGACTGTAGTTTCCCCCTCTTTCCTGATCAACTTGAACATCTCAGCTGGAGGGATCTCTCTCTAATACGAATCTGAGCATCTTATCTTTTTCAGCCAACCTTCTTCACTGCCCTTATACTTTTGTGATTCCCCATTATTTATTTTAAAAAAGGGCCAACTCCTCCTTGGTTTGGCTTACTAGATCGTGAAAATCTGGCCTATGCTTGCCTTTTTAAACTCTCTACACGCTCTCTGCTCCAGACCCTGCTAGGCTGTTTCTTACTTGTGTATCTTCACATGTGCTCTTTCATCCTCTTTGACCAAGTCAGCTCACCTCAGTCCCTAACTCCCAACCTGGTGAGCTATTTTTCCTCTTAGCTTAAATATCATCTCTTCCAGAGAAGCATTTTGACTTCAGATGGAGTGCTGCTTCTTTTACAGTTTCACTTATCAAATTGCTGTGATTTTGTTTATATGTCTGTCTTTAATTAAAGGCTGTGAGCCTCTGGAGGATAGATACTATATCCTTTTTCATCTTTGTGTCTCCAGTATAGTGCCAAGGAATTTCACACATTAAAAGCATATGTTCCAAGTAAGAAATTCTTTTTATTCTTAACTTCACTATAGTTTCAACATCTTGCATTAGTTATATAATAATAATTACCATTGACAGGATGACTTATATTGCCAGGTACTAGAAAGCATTCTGTAAGATTTTTACGTAAATTTTCATTTGCCCTTTACCACAGCCTTTCAATATAGGTAATAGTATTCCCATTTTGAAGATGAGGAAATTGAAGCTTAGAGAAGTTAAGTAATTTAACAAGGTCACAAAATAAGTAGCACAACTGGGATTTAAACCCAGAGCTGTCTGAATCTACAGCCCATTTATTTTTCACCAGATCAGTCTGCCTTGAAATGGTTATCTGGCTTCTTAGCTCACAGTTGCTTAGCATGAGCACATTAAGAAAATGAGAAAGGGGCTTGCAAGAGGCAAGCACAAGTTATCTCTGTGAATAAGGAATAGTTAAAGGGGTACAGTTTTTTAAATTTTCAACTGTTTAATTGTAAAATTGTTACATTTGGAAATAATTAGCATGGAGACATTGCTATAAACTTTAAGTCTTGTCAGGTGCTGTCTTTCTCAAAGTGTCTGTAAAGAAACTGATTGATTGATTGAAAGCTTGTGGAAACTTTTTTGTATGTGTCGTCATGCATAACCTTATAATTTGTATTAATAATTATGATCCTGTACAGTACAGGAAAAGTTAAATTGTGTCTGTTTGCCTTAAGAAGAAACAAAAGTTAACTGAAGTATTGAGACTTCTATTCAGAATGGTTTAAATTAAACAAATGGCACTTTTTTCAAAAGATATGTTCTTAAAACTTTATATATTTGAGTACTGTGATGCCATGTACAGGTATAATTTCATTTATTTATCACATCAACCCATGAACATAGTTAATATTGTTAACCCAATTTTAGAGATTTTAGAGATGAAGAAATAGAGGCAAAGATTAAATAACTTGCCCAAGGTCATAAAGCTCTTGAGTAATGAAGCTGAGATTTGAACTTAGTCTAGAGCTCTGACTTCAAAGCTCCTTGCTATTTATGTCAGCATACCATTGACTTTCATGTCTCAATAATGCTAGGTAACTCAGGGAGTACTGTATTATTGAGTAAGTATTAAAAATAATCACAGCAGGATGGTAATTATCCATTGAGACTACTTAGAGGTGAGCTTTGTGATTAGTTTTCAGGATCCAACTCTCTTAGAGGTGAATGCATGTGAGTTATATTGATAAGTAGTACCTTAGAATCTACAGTAGGTCTGATATATATACTCTCTTGTTTACATGTGCTTCTGTTTCACTTACTGTGAAATACTATACATCAGGCCTCTAACTTCCCTTTCTCTGTGGTTTCCTTTCCCTCTCCAGCCCCCAATCTAATTACACCTGCCTTTGACACTCTGGTATGTTTGAAAAGCAACAATAGTTCACCTTGTGAGAGAAAATGATCTCTTGAACCTGAGAGAAAAGTATCAACTCTAATCTTTAGAAATTGCATGACTTATTGGGATCACTTTTCACTTTCCTAATAAAATAGGCAATTGAAAAGAGGTCCTGATTCACACTATCTTCCATGTATCAGTTTTATGCAGTTTCCTTTTTTGTTGTTTCTTTTTGTTTTGTTTGCTTCTTTTTTAAATTATCAGTTTCTTTCTTATAAAAATTTGTCTCTGTGTTATGCCCTTTCTGCAGCAGGGCTTGTGACCCAGTCAGAAAGCCAGTAGGTCAGCTTGTATAAGGTGCCCTCGGTAGATACAGAAAGTTTAGTATAGATACTTTTCTATTAGTCTTTTACTTTGAATTTAAAATAATGCAAGATCTTTTTAACATTGGAAGACAGGTTTTCACTCAGATGTCCATATGTAGTGTTTTGCTTTGAGATTTTAAACGTTATCAAACTAGGGCAAACAATTTAAAGTGTAATATGTTAAAGCTGATTTAAATTTTAAAATGATATATGCTTATTATTTAAGAGATAAAGCTGTATTGATAGAATAAAGTGCAACAAAGGGTCCCACTGCCCATTATCCCTACCCAGGTGGTTTTTTTAATTTAAAATATAGATTTTATTAGGTATTTTTAAGACAGAAAAGTATTTAAAAAGGCAAAAATTGGCCCACAATTCTACTCTGTAGATTAATTCCTATTAACTTTAAAAAGTGACATTAACTCGGGAACAGATTAGAAAATGCAAGACCTGTGGCTCTCTGCCCCAGTCCCTGTGAACAAAGTTAACCACACTTAACAGGTTCACATAATTAATTCCAGAGAAACATTGGAAAACCAGCTTACTCATCCACTTCCCCACTTAAAAATAATTCTATACACACTTCTGCACTTTGCTTATTTTAATTCCTTAATAGTTTATTTTAGATTCTACATTGAAATTTATTCATCCCCCTGCCTTTTTAAATGGTGCATACCTCCATTTTATGGATATACCATAATTTATTTAACTAATGCTCCATGATAAACATCTTTTTCCAGCGTATGTTATGATGATTACCTTTGTACATATGCTTGACAGCTTCTCAGGCTATATCTGGATGACCCTCCCGATGAATTTTATCAACTTAGACACACATCAGTAGCACTTGAGACTGATCATTCCCTAAGACATTGCGTTTTTGCCATTTGAATAGGTGATTTGCATTTCTTTAATGAGGAAATCAAACATCAGAACTTTATTAGCATTTGTATTCATTTCCTCAGATTTCTTGTTTATATCTTTTGTTCATTTTTCTAGTAGGTAATTAGTCTGTTTTTTATTGATTTGTATGAGCCCTTTATGAATTAAGGAAGTTAGTTTTTGGGGTTTGTTTGTTTATTTATTTATGGCTGTGTTGGGTCTTCCTTGCTGCGTGTGGGCTTTCTCTAGTTGCGGGAAGTGGGGGCTACTCTTCATTGAGGTGTGCGTGCTTCTCATTGCGGTGGGTTCTCTTGTTGCGGAGCACGGGCTCTAGGCGCGCGGGCTTCAGTAGTTGCGGCATGTAGACTCAGTAGTTGTGGCGCACAGGCTTAGTTGCTCCGCAGCATGTGGTATCTTCCCTGACCAGAGCTCAAATCTCTGTCCACTGCATTGGCAGGCAGATTCTTAACCACTGCACCACTGGGGAAGTCCAGGAAGTTAGTTTTTTTATCATATGTTTTGCAAATATTTTTTCCAGTTTGTCTCTTGGCTTCATTTTTTTGGTTGTTGTTTTACAACAGTCTTTACTTTTTATGTGGTTAAGTATATCCCTTTTTCCCCCTTTTGTGACTTGGATTTTGTGTCCTATTTAAAGAGACCTGTTTATTCTCATCTATCAGATTATGAATAAATTTGGTCTTTCTTCCAGAACTTCTGTTTTTCATTTTTTTGCATTTTAGGCATTTGATCCTTCTGTTACTTATTTTGAAGTAAGGCATGAAATAGGAATACAGTTTGTGTATTTTTTTAACAGTTTCTACATTTATTGTAATTCCTCTTTACCTGCTAATCTGAACTATTTATCATAAAGAAAATTCCAATATGTGTTTGGATTTCTTGCTCTTTTTCTATCCATACTAAACTGTTTTAATGGTAGTTTCATAATATGTTTTAGTATGGGATAGAGCCACTTTCTCTCTTATATTCTCTTTAGAATTTTTGCAGGAGGGTTCCTATAAGGATTTTTCCTTTTTTCTATCATTTCAGGGAAACAAGGAGCATTTTTGGAACCTACCTCACATTTAACCCATATGACTTCATAAACATTAAACTTTTTTTTTTTTTCTGGCTCGCTGGCAGCATGTGAAGACATGATGCTTTAGATTTTAATTCTTTATGAAGTATCTTAAGAGGATATGGTACAGTACAGCAATATTCTGTGTCAAAGTATTTGAAACAATAAAGTTGTGCTTAGGTCTTCAAATCACAGCTGAATTGATAATTAAGAATTACTTTATGGTACTACATCAAAAGCCACCTTGTAATGAGAAATATGGCTGAAAGTAATTTTTTTGCAACTTGATTTATTTTTTTAGTCCAGAAACCATTATAAGGGTGTAGAGGACCTATGGTTAATGAAAGCAGTGAGAGAAGAAACAAAAACATAAGCTGACCCAAGAAAATGAAGAGAAAAGAGTCACATTATCTTAAAGTTCCACAGAACCATACAATAATTAATATGTATAAATGTAACCTTGAGCTTCAAGAAAAGTTAAAATTTGATCTACTTTTATCTAAACAGAGATGTGTATGATATATTTTGGAAAGATTTCTATTTGACCATATAAAGTAATGAATATTTTGATACTTGGGTCTAAATTCTTGGCCCTCTGAAAAATTTAGATATCAGAAAAAGGTAGATAATAAACATATTACCCATAGCATAATAAAAACCATAGTAGCAAATTCCCTGTCCTTAGGGAATTTGGAATTTTGTGATTGGTTTAACTATGATTGAATGTATTGGCTTTGCAATCAAATCCTCCAGCTGTGGCTCTCTTACTAACTGGATCACTTTGAATGAGTTAGCTAACTGCTCAGAACTTGAGTTTCCTCAATTGGGGAAAATGGGGATAATGATACCTACCTAATATATGTAAACTGTATACTATTTTCCCTGCCATATGGTGAGTGCCAATAAATGATAACCATTGTGATTAATAATAATAACCAGAAATTTGTTTAGTAGCAAAACTACTTAAAGATCATCTAGTCCGTCTCCCTTATTTTGTAGATGAGGAAAAATCAGATGTTAAAGGACTTGACCCAGATTATACTGCTAATTAGCATTGGGAGTTTAATTCACTTTTCCTGACCTGAACAGGTGCCTTTTTCACCACACTACAGTGTTTTCTAATGAAGTGCTTTATACTAGCTGTTACCTCTGTTGGAATATTCTTTTTTTGCCCCACCCTATTTGCTTGGTAAATTTCTGGTTATTTTAAAGTTTTTGTTCTGCATAGCATTCCCTGACTGTAGTTAATCCCTCGTTTATGCCAACATGGTATCTAATATAGAGCTTTCTTATTACATTATGTTTTAGTGTAGTTTCTTAAACTTGAGAGCTATGGGCTCCTGACTTGACTGACAAGTCCCTGGACTTGAGTTTGAAAAACTGAGCAGCTTAAGAAACTCAAATCTTGCTCTGTGAAATATGTCTTTAAGTTTTGAATGTTGAAAAAGAGTTTTGTCTTAATGACTGGTTAAAAAAACAAAGGTGAATGTATAGGAGTATATCACTTGTATTATTTAAGTATTTGAATAGGTATTTGAGCACACAGAGACTCCCCCTCAAAATATTTCTGCAAATCTTGATTTAAGATACAGTGTTTGTAGAGGGGGGCTTGTTTTCTTGGGGGTGGGGCTTCCCAGCCTTTGAAGCCCCTTCCTGTGTTTAAGGAGTTCCCTGCTATATAGTATGAATCTTGGTGAAGTGCAAGCCCTGGCTCCCACTACACAAAAGCAAAAAAGGACAAATAAATTGCTTTCTCGTGCCCAAACTTTAGGAAATTGGCTCATAGCCCAAACATGACTAATTGGATGCTTTTATCTGGAGCCTGTGTGGGCACAGTAAAAGATGTAGTGGCAGCAATAAAGCATCCAGTTTCCAAAAGGAGAAGTAGTGACATCTCTTCTGTACTCAGGTGGTTCATGTCACAGATTTTGATTTTTATTTCTTGCCTTTAAGCCTTCTCGCTCAGTTCCTGCCTGTTTACTGAGTGCGGTTCTTCAAACTTCCCAGCAATTCTGAGAACTACTTTTAATACCTGTTTAATGCATTACATTTCTGTTGATCAGTATGAATTGGTTTCTGTTGCTTGCAGTTAAGAACCCCATATTAATTTTTGCCTGCCTGTCCCCTGTTGAACTATGAATTTTTTAGAAGGTATCTTTGTACTCCCAATCTTTATCACATTGTCTTTTATCCACCTATATAGTTTAGTTAAATTTGAGTTGAAGCCATATCTCTAGGAATTAACCCTTCCTTGCTTTGTTGTTTTCAAAGTTGTTTTACCACATGCCTCTTTAAAACAGATGTTCTTAGTGTAAATGATATTCCTGCATTTCCTCACTTAAAAATAGCTCAGTTTTCAAACTTTGTTCACTTTTTCCTCACTACTGTAATAGTTGTGAAATACAGTAATAGTGATAGCAGTTGTATAAATATAATACAAACTTCCACTTGTAACCTCTCATGGCCATCATTTTAGAATTTCAGTTAAGAATTTTTAAATTCTTAATTTCATTGCAGCAGTATTTACAGTAGCCAAGATATGGAAGCAACCTAAATGTCCATCAGTAGATGAATGGATAAAGATGTGGTGTATGTATATACAGTGGAATATTACTCAGCCATAAAAAAGAATGAAATCTTGTCATTTGCTACATGGATGGGCATCAAGGGTATTATGATAAATGAAATAAGTCAGAGAAAGACAAATACTGTATGATTTTCATGTATATGTGGAATCTAAAAACCAAAATAAGTGAACAAACATAACAAAACAAATGGATGCATAGATACAGAGAATGAACAGGTGGTTGCCAGAGGGGAGGAGAATGGGAGGGGTGAGTGAAATAGGACATTAAGAGTTATAAACTTCCAGTTACAAAATAAATGAGTCACAGGAATGAAATGTACAGTGTGGGGAATATAGTTAATAATATTGTAATAACTTTGTATGGTGACAGATGGTGACTATTATGATCATTTTGAAATGTATAGAAATATCAAATCACTATGATGTGCACCTGGAACTAACATAGTGTTGTAGGTCGTTTATACTTCAATTAAAAAAAAATAAGATTACATATATGAAAAGTGCTTTGAATAAAGACGTGAAAATACTGTTACTCACTGAGGAAAATACTAAAATCTATAAATGTCTTAAATGTAAATGTTTCCATTTTATTTACTATATATATTAATAATTGCCTTAAATTGTCATTTAATCCCAATATAACTTAAATTGTTAAAAAAAAAAAAAAAGAGGATTTCCCTGGTGGTGCAGTAGTTAAGAATCCACCTGCCAACACAGGGGACATGGGTTTGATCCCTGGTCCAGGAAGATCCCACATGCCACAGAGCAACTAAGCCTGTGTGCCACAACTACTGAGCCTGCGCTCTAGAGCCTGCAAGCCACAGCTACTGAGCCTGTGTGCCACAACTACTGAAGCCCGCATGCCTAGAGCCCGTGCTCCACAACAGGAGAAGCCACCACAATGAGAAGCCCATGCCCTGCAACGAAGAGGAGCCCCCGCTCGCCGCAACTAGAGAAAGCCCACGCACAGCAATGAAGACCCAATGCAGCCAAAAATAAATAAATTAAAAAAAAAAAACCCTCAGCTTTCTCATCTGAAAATAGGGATTACAATAAGTACCCAATTCACATGTTTTAGCCATAAATTTTATGCAAAAATTTTACCCAATTTTTAAAAGAGATAATTAATGTAAAATTTAACAAAGCAGTGCCTAAGATATTGTAACTGTGTAGTAAATATTTGCTATTCGTGTTGTTTTTATTTAGACCCTTTCCTAAGGGGAGGCTTAGAGACATCAAGGCTCTCTTACAGCCTGGACTTTGTAAGCCATACAGTCTCTATCACAACTGTTCATCTCTGCTGTTGTTAAAAAGCAGCCATAGATGTTATGTAAACAAATGAGCATGTCTGTGTTCCAATAAAACTTTATTTACAAAAATAGGCAGCAGACGAGGTTTGGTCCCACTGGTCATAGTTTACTCACTCCTGCATAACATTGAAGTTACAAAAACCAGGTTGTCCGATAAACTAAATTTCATTTCTTTCCCCTTGAGTTTTTGAAATCTAAAATAATTAAAATATATGATCAAATATAAAACTTATTTTCGGGATCAGCCTTTCCAAAAATATGATCTTTATGGTTTAAAGGTATTGAACTGTAAGGAAAAGCAAGGCATGGGAAGCCATGTACAGATAGGGGGAAGAGAGAAGAGAGGCTGAATGAAATTCTTTAAAAGAAAAAGTATAGTGTTTCTACAGTAAATTTGAACCTTTAGGCAAGAGGCCTAAAATTATTCTGAAAATTAGGAATCATTACTTATAAACATGCAAAGAGAAACTAGATCTTTAAATTGTGAAAGGGAATTTTACAAAATCTTCTCAGCTATCAAAGGTCATACATCACCAAAAACGTGCCAGAATTCTTCTCTTTCCGGCCCTAGTGCCAGTCGCGTGACCTGGCTTGATTTCCAACTCTAGGAGTGAAAGAGAAGGTTAGTTAGCACAGTTCTCACTGGTTCATTCACAGTTCATTCATCAAATATCATTTGAGACCTACAGTGCTGGCCAGTGTATTCAATAACTCTTCTGAGGATGAGTTTTCTTTGGTAGGTTCAGATAAAAGGGTGTACAGGACAAACAACAAATAAGATAGATAGTTGTATGGGTTCTCAATAAATTATTTCCCTATTTAATACGTGACATATGAAAAGAACTTAGAAAGCAACTATACAAACATGTTAAGAAAACATACAACTATATAAAAAGAATAGATTGCTGTAAGAGCCAGGAAATCATATTTGGTTGCAATATAGAGGAGAATGAATGCTATAGAACATCACATTCAAAATGGAAGATAACGAGAACAGAATGCCTTCCCTTTGAGTACTCACTCTATGCCAGGTATGGTCCCACGTAATAAATATACATACAGATATGTATGAAATTTAATCCTCACATCTACCCAGGTAGGCCTTATCTCCATTTTATAGTTAGCGAAATGGAAATTAAGTAACTTGCCTGCAATCCTACAACTAATGAGTGGAAGGATTGGATTTGATCTGATTCGTTCTAGAAGAGTATTCTTTCCACATCATTTGTAATGAAATGTTTCAGAACTACATGTGAAATACTAGATGGAAAAAAAATCAAGATTAAGTATTACAGTAGGTAAAACATTGAGATCAAACCAGCAGAAGATAGGGAAGAACATACAAGTTTGAACTGATAAATAGAAATACAAGTTTTCAGAAAAAAGACCCCAGATTGGAAATAGACAGTCCCTATACTTCTATTCAAAATTAATAAACCCAAATGAAGAGCAAGATACATGCTGGCTAAAATGATTATGAAATTTTTTTCTTTTTAGTCTGTAAGCTTCTGGGCAAAATAATAACATTAATTTCCAAGGGGTTAAAAAAAAATCATCTTACCTTTAGATTATTTTCTATGATGGTACTGGAAAACAGTGAAATAAGCAGTTCTGTCAGGAATAAAAGATGAAGAAATATATTTAAGTTGTCATTCATGTATGATGGTGACAAAAAACAATCTTAAGAAAATATATAACCCCCTTCCCACTCAGCAGATTTCTACAGAGATCATGCCTGAAATTTTAGGGACTGAATTTTTCTTTCTCTTCCCTTTCTTCTCTCTTGCCCTGTACTTTCCTCCCTTTCTCCCTCTCTCTCCTTATCATGGGATTATTTACAGATACAGCCTTTAAGAATATAAACCATTGGAACAGAGTACAAGGGATTTCCCAGGCTACATAATATTTTTAGGAATTTATTCCAATTATGGAGCCATGAATTAGTTTCTTGAAAATGAAGCTACTTTTTGATCATATTAATCTTTTTCCACATTGAGATACTGCTATAATGTTTTGGATGGATTTTCTTAATTTTGGTAGTCTTTCTTCATATAGAAATATATATTTTGTTAAATTAAAATTGTAATTTTATACCACCAGTAAAAATTTTAATACTTCACTATTTTCAATTAGAAAATGTCTAATTGCTTTTAAACCTTTCAAAGAAGAAAAGTGTGCTTTTAATAAGTAAATCAACTATATAAAACTAACTTAAATGCCTGAAGTAGTCATTTTGAAAGAAAAAAAAAACTTGAAAGTTCCAGATAGATGTATAGATGGTATATATGGTAACATACCATAAGATTTGGGACCTTAATTATTGCAGGCTTCCATTTTAAAACGTTTTTTTGTTAGTAAGAAAGAAAGATGCTTAACACTTTTATGGATTAAAAATACTTATAAAGACTTATACATTTGCACTTAACATGTTTTCTGGTGCACATTTTATTTCTTTGCCTTCTGTGTGATGCTGCTAATAAGTAAATTAATGAAAATGAACCTATAATTTGAATACATACTTTCAGAACCTTGAATAGTCCTAGGTTAAGAGTCCCAGAGACAGAGATACATAATTATTTGTAAAATGGTGTTAACACAGGACTTCGTTTTATTTTGTAGTTCTCATCCTTAAACAAGTTATATGTGTTTTGTTTGTTTTTTACTGCAAACAGCTTTTTTCTTTTTGGCCAGATTCTCAGCCATCACAACCATTGAAGTGTGTCAAAATTACTACCACTCATAGTAATTTTGTCAGTGAAAATAACCCTCAATTGGGAACATATCTGAGGTGACTCATCTGTTGGATATTAGAAGTTGATCACTTTGGTCAGGATCAGCCTAGTATGGATTTTTAACTAGTAATAAGAAACTATTGTGTAAAACGTTTAAAGTGCTTTATGAAGCTGTATCTTCATATATTACATTTATTAAAGAGATGCTCATTAAATGATTATTTGTTATGGGTATCATTGTTCATTACTTTGAAATGAGTTCATATTTATAACATTGAGAGTTCGATGCATTTGGTGTGACAGAACTTTACTGTTAACTTTGTAGAAACTATGTAGACTAAGAGCAAGCTGATTTTATTTTATACTCTTCTCAGACTTTCTACCTTTCTGTTGTGCCATCTACCTATATTCTGTATCGTAAAGTTTCATATAATATTATCTGCAACTCTGGTACTGGTATTTATAACTCTGGTACTGGTTTTACCCACTAATGTCACCAATGCAGTAATATATGATTTTTCTTGGCAAAGTTATATCCTAAGGTAAGGACTTTTAACCTTGAGTGGCAGGGGAGGGAGGAGGACAGAGGGAGGGTCATAGGAAAGGAAGGTCCATAACATTCATCCAGTTCCCAAAGGATCTGTCATCATAAAAATACTAAAAAAGAAAAACAAAAAAAAAAAAAAACTAAACACCCGAGTCTTACAGTCTTTGAATTCTAAGTGGGGACAGGTAATACTTAGCTATAACTGAATTACTAGGGACATTGACTCAACTGTATAGAATTTGTTAAATTTAATAGTTTTGCTACATTCTACAATCAGTCAGGTGTCCAGTATTAATTTACGTGCTGCACTACAAAATGGTCACACGTATGCTAATTTAATCTACTCTTTGCTAAGTAGCTTTTGAGGACACTGGTTTCTTGTGACAGTAGAGTATGTACTTATGCCTTAGAGCTCAGTTGCAGCAACGTGTACATATCTTAAAGATCAAAGGAAGAGAATTAGTCATTTCTTTTCACCTGAAGAAAAGCCTAAAAAAGTAGGAAAAGCCTAAAATAGTAGTTCTCTGCAGGAGCCAGATTTCATTTAGAAATATTTTAAAGAACACTATCCCATCCGAATGTTTATTATTCAAATGAACCTCATCCTGTGTAGTAGAGGCCTATAAGAAGTACTGGATCTATAGTAACTATCTCCACCAAACTATACTTTTGAGATGCATTTTAAAAATGTTGCTATTAAGGATAGGAAATCTGAAACTATTAAAAATATGTTTTTATTCCATATTAAAGCCATGTAGGAGAGTGGGGAAGGCAAAGGTTGAGAAAAACTAGGGGAAATCTAGTGAAATGAAGAGTTAGACATCTAAAAATATAGAAATACTAAGTAAACTAGACTGTTGCTGATTTACTCTCTATTTGGATTGTGGGTGTTAGAGATAGAACACTTCCTATCATAAAGCCCCTTGAAATTTCTTTACTGGTGTACCTAACCTATTACCCTTTGTTTGCCTTAAACTTCTAGTAGCTGCACTTGCAATGAAGTAGTAACAGCAGCCTACCAGAAGAAAATTTGCTCTCTGGACCATATAAGTGATTAGACTAGTAATATCCATAGAACACGGATAAAGCAAACCAGAGACCTAATTTTTTTTTCTTTTCTATTGAAGTATAGTTGATTTACAATGTTGTTTTAGTTTCAGGTGTACAGCAAAGTGATTCGGTTTTTATATATATATATATAAATTTTTTTCAATTCTTTTCCATTATAGGTTATTATAAGATATTGAATATAGTTCTTTGTGCTATACAGTAAATCCTTGTTGTTTATTTTATATATGGTAGTGTGACTATGTTAATCCCATACTCCTAATTTATCCCTAACCCCCCTTCCCCTTTGGTAACCATAAGTTTGTTTTCTATGACTAGAGTCCTAATTTTTGCACTGTGCTATGAAATAACAATAATCACAATATCCCAGTGGCCACTGTTTAATGTGAGGTTCTTTACTGAGTGCTTGTTTACTGAGTGCTTGGTCTATATTTTTTTGTTTAATTGTCAGAAAATTTTGTTTTAAAAAAGACCATAAAAGACTTTTTGCAGATGAGGTAAATGAGACTTGAAGAAATTCAAGTAACTTGCCCAGGGTAACCAAGCTAGTAAATGGCAGAGCCAGAATTTATTTCTGGATCTATTAGATTCCAGAGAGCACTCTTGTTCCATTACAGGAACATGAGTATTATTATTTTTTTTAATTAAGGAGGGAGAGGAAGAATGGAGTTTGAAGTTTTGTTTGACTTAGCACAAACTGTTGTCTAAAGAGAAACTTTTAGAACCACAGTGACCATAGTCCAGCTCTTGCTGAGCAGGTTACAGGCCATTACTTGACCTGATGAACTTTGCCTGTTTTGTTCACTTCTGTATTTCTACCACTTAGAATAATGTATAGCTCATAGTGGGAGCTCATAAATATTTGTTGAATGAATGAAGGAATGACTAAATAAATGACTAGTGAATGAAAAACTCTTTAAAGCTTCAAGGTCTTATGAAAGATCTACAGCTGTGTATACCAGGGTAAGAGGAGTTTATGTAGAAAGAGCTTGCAGCTATTCTCTATCCAGAAGGCAAAATCAAGATCAGATTAAGGAATATCAGGTCAAGGTGAAAGTCATTGGTAAAATTTAGAGTCTAAATGACAGGAAAAGAAGAGCATCCAAAGTCTGAATAGGAAAGAGGGCATTAGCAGAGTCCAAGTGAACCAATTCACCTCCTTCTTGACGTTAGCAAACTGGCAGATAGGGTGTCTGAATGGGGAGGGGTGGGGGGAGTAACATCCTTATAGGATTTAACTCTTGCCACCCAGTGCATTAGGGGGGTTCTGTGTTCTTTGATACTTTTAACTACTTCTAAGGTGTAAGTAAGACAAAGGACGAGGAGATCAAATAAAAAAGATGCCAGGCCGCTTTGACTTAATCATGTAAAAAAGTGGTTCAGCATTTCAAGCTTCATAATTAAATAATAATTTAAGTCCTTGTAAGACTTCTTTACCTTTGGCACAGAATGTTGCTCATTGTTTTCCCATAATTTGTTATTCAAGAGGAAACAGTCAAATTGCTACACAAGATCACCAAAGCCAGGTATTAGTTTGCCAGTTTTGTTTAAAATGAAAAGTGAATTGAGCAAGTACTTTGGCTCCTAGACTTTGATTCAAAATATTAAGACTTTTTTTTTTTTAATTAGCTTGGAGATTTTCTGCAGTTAGTGCTGTAATTGCTGTATATTGTTCTTAATTCTTTTCTTCTGTTCTGAATGTTCATTTTTTATAAGGATATATATAATTTGAACAGTGTCAGGTTTGGGAACAATTATTCTAAAGGAAATATTGATATATTTTATATATGTACGCATATATATATATTTATAAATATATATAAATATTGGGGGGTTTCTCAAGCATTAGGAACTCTAATGAACTCTTATTAACACTGATTTTTACAAAACTAGAAGGATAGATCTTTCAAGTCAGATGTTCTGAGGTTAATTTTCTTAGGAAGCAAGATGGATTGAATGGTGTTTCTATACAGACTTTTTTATGGACTTCTAAATTTGTAAAGATTGTCATTACCTTTCAGCTTATATGAAAAGTTATCACAATTAGTGTACTTAAAATTTTTGTTGTTATTTCAAGACTTAAGCAGAATTATAAATGTTTTCAAAATCTAATGTGAAGTAAAAGAATTGTGGCAGACTTTAAAAATCCATACTTTTAATTTAACCATCTCACAAAAGCTCACTTGGTTTTTCACAGTTTTGGTTCTGTCTATAAGTAATATTCTTTAATATAATTAACATTTTTACCTTATTTTCAAAATAGTCTTAATTCTAGTATTGCGTTCCTCTTTACTCCATCAGTAATTTAGGACATTAAGTGTTGGTTTGGTTGTGTGTGTGTGTTTGTGTGTTGTTTTGTGTGTTATTTTTGTTGTCTCCTTGGTTTTTTTGTTCTGTTTTGTGTTTGTGCTAAAGCCTTTGGTACTAATTTTTAGTTTTACTGCATTGGGATTAGAGAATGGGTTCTGTAAGCTCCTAAACTTGGGAATGTATTGAGGTTTTCTTCGGTCTATTATAAATGAGTTTTGTTAATAGTCAGTGGAAATAGAATTGTAGTTTCCATAGAGTCAAGAGTTTGATATATATTAATTCAATCTCATTAATTATTAATCAAGCCTGGCTATATTCTTACCTGCCAAAGACTGAGATTATTATGATAGTCCCTCACTCCAATGCTGTTTTTTTAATGTATACTTCATTTTGCGGATTCTTTCTTCTTCTTTCCTCAGCAATGGTTATAGGAGATTGATAGACCTTTTTTTTTGAAGTATAGTTGCTGTAAATGTTATATAAGTTACAGATGTACAATATAGTGAGTCACAATTTTTAAGGTTATACCCTATAGTTATTATAAAATATTGGCTAGGGCTTCCCTGGTGGCGCAGTGGTTGAGAGTCTGCCTGCCGATGCAGGGGACGTGGGTTCGTGCCCCGATCCGGGAAGATCCCACATGCTGTGGAGCCTGCGCGTCCGGAGCCTGTGCTCTGAAATGGGAGAGGCCACAACAGTGAGAGGCCCACGTACAGAAAAATAAATAAATTAATTTTAAATATATATATTGGCTATACTCCCCATGTTGTACAGTTATCCTTGTAGCTTATTTTTTTATTTTTTTTGTAGCTTATTTTATACATAATAGTTTGTATCTCTTAATTCCCTACCCCTGTATTGCCCCTCCCCCTTCCCCCTTCCCACTGGTAACCATTAGTTTGTTCTCTGTGTCTGTAAGTGTGCTTCTCTTTTGTTATATTCACTAGTTTGTTGTATTTTTTAGATTCCACATATAAGTGATACAGAGTATTTGTCTTTTTCTGTCTGACTTATTTTACTTAGTGTAATGCCTCCAAGTCTATCCATGTTGCTGCAGATGGCAAAATTTCAGTCTTTTTTATGGCTGTGTAGTATTCTATTGTGTGTGTGTGTGTGTGTGTGTGTATACACATACATACACACCACATCTTCTTTATCCATTCATCTGTCAATGGACATTTAGGTTGTTTACATGTCTTGGCTATTGTAAATAGTGCTACTATGAACATTGGGGTACATGTGTCTTTTCAAATTAGTGTACTTGGGTTTTTTTGGATATATACCCAGGAGTGGAATTGCTGGGTCATATGGTAGTTCTGTTTTTATTGAGAAACCTCCATACTGTTTTCCATGGTGGCTATACCAATTTACATTCCCACCAACAATGTACGAGGGTTCCCTTTTTTTCCACATCCTCACCAACATTTGTTATTTACATTCTTTTTGATGATAGCCATTCTGACAGGTGTGAGGTGCTATCTCGTAGTGATTTTGATTTGCATTTCCCTGATGATTAGTGGTGTTTAGCATCTTTTCAAGTGCCTGTTGGCCATCTGCATTTTCTCTTCGGAAAAATGTCTGTTCGGTTCTTCTGCCCCTTTTTTAATTGGGTCGGGGTTTTTCTTTGTTTTGTTTTTTTTTTAATGTTGAGTTGTGTACAACACTTTCTGTCAGTCGTTTTCTTGATATTCTTCAGATAAAAATTCATGACTAACGTCTACATTTTTAAAAATGTAAAATGAATATCTTTTTCCCATTTACTTTTCTTTGCCTTTAATTCTACTTTGTCATATATTAATATTACTCTTCTTAGTTTTTTTTTTTTGTTCTTTTTTGGTTTTTTTTTTTTTGCGGTACGTGGGCCTCTCACTGTTGTGGCCTCTCCCATTGCGGAGCACAGGCTCCGGACTCACAGGCTCAGCAGCCATGGCTCACGGGCCTAGCCGCTCTGCGGCATGTGGGATCTTCCCAGACCGGAGCACGAACCCATGTCCTCTGCATCGGCAGGCGGACTCTCAACCAACCACTGAGCCACCAGGGAAGCCCCTCTTCTTAGTTTTTTAGATATATGTGCCTGTTGTATTTTTGCCCATTCTTTTATAATTTTCTCATATTACTTTGTTTCTTAGGTGTGTTGCTCAGTAACAGCTTCTAGTTGGATTTTTTTGTTTGCTTTTCTTTTTGTTGTCATTTAACAAAATTCAAGGTTCATTCTTTGATAGGTAAACCTATTCACATTTATTGATATAACTGATCAATTTAAACTTTCTGCTTTTTAGACTTTGAATTCACTTTTAAACTTGCTTTTATTTTGCCTTTTTTAGCTGTCAGAATTTATTTTATTCTTTGTCTTCCAAAAAGTTACTAGAACTTAAATTTATCGGAAAAAAAAATGTTTAGGTCTAGATTTTGCTAAGCAGTAGCCTTTGATTTTAGTTTTTCAAAACAATAATATCTATCTTGCTTTAATCTATTATAAAAGTAATGCATGCTCATTTTTAAAAAATGTAATACTACTAAAATAAGAAAGTATGACTATCCTCATAATCCTCTTCTCTAAAGGTAACTACTAATAAATTTGTTGTGTGTATTCTCTGAAATTTTATGATTATGTATAAGCATATTTTTCTAAGTTTTGAAGTAAACAGGATCGTACCTGCTTTACTGACTCAATAGCATGGTAATCTTGCATTTCAACAGTACAGAACTTGTATGAGTTACCTTCTCTGTGCCTTAGTTTCCTTGTACAAGAACAGTAGTACTAGCTTCCTAAGGCTTTTGTGATAATTAAGTGAATTAATACCTGAAAAGTACTTGTAACAGTGCCTGGCACATGGTAAGCATTCAAGGAGTATAAGCCACTCTTCATTTTCATTTTGAACAATTCCGCATAGTATTTCATGGAGGTTATGCCATCATTTATTTAAAAGCTTCCCATGTACAGCATTTAGTTGTCAGTGTGTCACTTAATAAGACCTTGTGTCTGAGAATCTAGTAGGCTTTTTATTTCCTCACCTACTTTCTACTTTATATAAATGTGTGATTGTTTATACTTGTTAAATTGTATATCTGCTCTCTCAAGACTTATTTTTTAATCATATATGCTTAAGGCTCATTTAATTTTACTTTTCATTATTAATTCTTTTATGCCAGAATTCCCCATTCTTGTGTTCTAATTTTGAATTCCTCTCTTTTGTTTCACTGGAGCAGCAGTTCTCAAAGTATTGTAGATCTCCAGGGGCCCCAGAGACCTTTTCAAGAGATCCATGAGGTCAAAACTCTTTTCATAATACTATTAAGACTTTATTTTCTCTTTTGATTGTGATCATAATTTTACTGATGGTGCAAAAGCAAAGGCAAGTAAAACTGCTGTGTGAATCAAGACAGTGGCACCAAACTGTATAACTGCTAGTCATTGTGAACTTTACCTACACACGTGTAGTTAAAAAACATCCCCTTGAGAAGATTAATAATAATTCACTTCTACTAAATCTTGATTGTGGAGTACACTTCTTTAGTATTCTATGTGAAGAAATGGGAAGTGTTCATAAAGTACTTCTACATTCGTTGGGGTTGCAGCTTGCTTGCACTAGCTGCTTTTTTTATGAAACACAATTTTAAAAAAAATCCACTGACAAATTATAAATTCAGCTATTCAGACTTGGGTATTTGGCAGATACTGTCTTGAAGATGAATTTAGTGAGACTGTCAGTTCAAGGAAAACAGCTGATAATTTTTATTGCCAAAGACAAAATTCAAGCTTTAAGAGAGAATGCAAATTTGGAACATTTATATCTGCCATTTTGAGTTTGACAGCTTCCCAGTATTTAAAGACTTTTCCAGTGAGATCTGAAATGATATCATTGAATGTGATGTTTTGATATTGTATAAAGAAATTTGTCAACATTTGGAAGATCTGCATAGCTCAGTAAACCAATATATTCTAAATTACCAATGCATGAGATTACAGAATCATGCTGCATGGATAAAAGAGCTATTCAAAGTGTAAGTAGATGGATGGATTTTAATGTAACAGAGTATGTTACATTAAATACATTTAATGTATTTGAGTATGAATAAATACATTAAATAAATAAATACAGAATATGTTACATTTTAATGTAACAGAGTATGAAGTTTGTTGATACAATTTCAGATTCCACATTGTAAATAACCTTTAACAAACTGCCACTGTTGAGTTTTTAATATAGTGTCAAAGAAGAATATCCATAATTGACCTAAAAGACTTAAAATTTTTTTTACTTGTTCAACTACATATCTGTGGGAGGCCAAATTTTCTTCATCTATTTCAGCCAAAACAGTATGTCAAAACAAATTGAATGTGGAAGCAGATATGAGAATTCAGTTGTCTTCTATTGAAGCGAACATTTTAAAAATTTACAAAAAAAATTGGGTCGGCCAGAAAGTTCATTCAGTTTTAAGTAAAAATAAAAGACATATTTTTCATTTTCTCAAAGAACTTTATTGAACAACGTGTTCGCTAACCAAACGAACTTTTTGGCCAACCCAATATAATACAGTGCCATCCTCCTCAGTTTTGGGGTGGGGCAAGTATAGTTATTTTTTATTAAAATTTCATTTGTTAACATGTAATGTCTTTTGTTATTTCTAAACGAATTAATAAACATTTAAAAGGCTTTCTAATTTCAAATTTGATCAGTACTTATAGATATAACCCATATTTTTTAAAAAAAGAAAACCCTGGGATCCTGAGACTAAAATGTTGGCGAATTACTGCACTAGAAGTCTAAGGTTTGCCTCCCTCTCTCAGGGGAGCACGGGTGACATACCTGCTGATTTGCTGATACCCAAGACTGCCTTTACACATAAATATTGATTTGCATAATTTATTCTTTCCAAACTGCAAATCAGAAATTCTCAACCTTCTGCCTACATCCAACACCTCACACGTTTCCCATTAGTATAAGTGTCAGTAACTCTCCTCAGGGGATTATACCTGATACCCAAGCCTCCTCCAGATATCATTATTGTAGATAGTTTCTCCCTCTTCTTTAGAATTCAGTGTTGTAGGGAGGTCAGAAATAAGAGATCAGGCTAATTTAATTTTCTTTCCTGTTAATGTATTTTTTACTTTTTATTTTATTTTTATAAAACAGAAATTGTAAAGCTATATTAATGGAGGGGATCTATTCAATTTTGTCTGTAATCTAATGACCTTTTATGATCTGTAGGCTCAGGTCTTTCTTGAGCTCAAAAAAAATTTACTTTTATAACTAGTTTGGTTCCCTTTGTTCTGGTTCTGTATTATTTATAGGTTTCAACTTTAATTATACCAGTCATCTTTTTCAAATTATTTTTTTTCTTTATCAGCTCCGTATTATGGGAAATTTCTTAAGCTTGTTCTCAATTCTTTATTTAATTAAATTTTCTTAATTTGAGTAGTGCTGCCCAACTCTGCTGACTTTGGTGCAGATTTTAATTTTGCAATTGCAATTTCAGTTTCCTTACTATATTTTACTTTCTCAGCCAGCTTCCTTTTCTTATCAGCTGGCATCTCAGTTGTTCACTCTGTATGTTTGCCTCTTTTCTTTTTAAAATACCTTTTTCATAGAAACCATGTCTTTTGGATTCCATTTTGGTAACTGTGCTTTCTAAAATTGTTGAGTTTTCAGTATGATATTCCTTTTCTTTTGCTATATGATTAGTTTTCATACATCCCCATATTGTTTTTCTTCTGGTGGTTCCTTTTTTTTTTTTGGCCACGCCATGCAGCGTGTGGAATCTTAGTTCCTCGACCAGGGATTGAACCCTTCCCCCCGCTCCTCCCCGCAGTGGAAGTGCAGAGTGTTAACCACTGGACTGCCAGGGAAGTCCCAGTTACTCACCTATTAAAGAGGGAAAGCTATCCAGATTCAGGGTTGTGAACAGATAGGATGTGAGGATTGCTTCTGACCATACTTATCACCTGCGTATGTGCTAGAAGAATTCTAATTTGGGGTGCCTTTGTTGGCCTGATGTGAGATCTTTTTTTTTTTTTTTTTTTTTTGTTTTTGTTTTTGTTTTTGTTTTTTCCGGTACGCGGGCCTCTCACTGTTGTGGCCTCTCCCATTGCGGTGCACAGGCTCCGGACGCGCAGGCTCAGCGGCCATGGCTCACGGGCCCAGCCGCTCCGCGGCATGTGGGATCTTCCCGGACCGGGGCACGAACCCGCGTCTCCTGCATCGGCAGGCAGACTCTCAACCACTGTGCCACCAGGGAAGCCCTGTGAGATCTTTTATACTCTCTATTGCCTGCTTCTAATACACTATGTAAAAAATTCTGTCTTAAGGCAGGAATGTGCCTATGTCTCTCTGACTCTGTCTCTGCTTAAGATGATCCTTTGTGGGTGGAGAAATAGTGGGTCACTTTTTTTCCCTCTGACGGGAGCAGACCCTGCAGCTAAGAATGAATATGCAAGTAGTTGGCCAATACGCTTGGTTTTCTGAGCTTTTTAGGGTAGTCTTTTTCTGTCTGTTTTCACAGAAGTTGGGACAGGCATATCAGGGAATGTTTCCTTGAGGATATATTACTTATACTAGAGTTCAGTTTGCTTTCCTTTTAAGTCTGTGAACATAAAATTCAGATGATGTCAGAACTTCCAAACATTTAGTATTAGCGTTAGGGTTTAATGTGTTCCTATTGGGTTTAATTTATTTACATTTAAAGCATGAAAATTCTGTTTAATTTTTGAGCTAAAATTAATTGATGGCACACTCACCCAAATTTCATAAGAATAATATCAACAGGTCCTACTTTCCATGAACTTCACCATTTTATGTTCTCCAAATTCAGCATAATTTAATTCTGTACTTCACATTTTAGCATCTTGATCCAGTCATTTATTAGTTTCCGTAGCAAAGCAAGGCATAGGCAATGACTGTTAGTGTTTTTACAAAGCATATAATCAACCCATAACCCCTTTCCCCACTCACCAAGGTAAAGTGGTAAGACTTTATTTTCTCTTTTGTGACCTGATTTCAGACATGTTAAAAATACAGGAAAATGTGTGCTTTGGAATTGATGAAATATGATATTGTTATGTTCTGTAAAATAAGAACTTTAATATAGGGTATTTGGTATTAACCTACATGTCCAGAATTAGGAGAATATTTAAGTAAACCGGCACATCTATTTAACAAAATATTATGTGGCTTTCAAGAATGATAGCAAGATATTTCATATATAAAATAATAGTGTGATTATAACTTTTTCAAGCAGCTACTTTCATAGAAAAAAAGTAAACAGAAGTACAGCAAGGTAGTAATAATGGTCATATTTTGGATCGCAGGATTCACTAGAAGAAACATCTCTTATTTTTCAAATTTTATTTATTGATCATGTTACTTTTTAAGTGTGTGTGTATGTTAGTAGTAGGGTTGTTTGTAACACTTACAAAGAGATCACTTAGACCTTAAGTTGTGCCGTAATAATTTCCATTTTTGCAGTTCCTAGACTGTTAGATAAAGGAACTCTCAAGCATTTCATTGAAATTTGGATGTTTTAATGGTATGCTTGGGGGCGTATGGGAAAGGATAGTTAGATGAGAGTGTGATGAACTAGATTTAAGACTGTTTGAACAGTAGTACCCAAATACACTACCTATCTCTTTATGTAGCAAACTGAAGGAAGCTTCCTGACACTGGTGGGGCTCATTCCCTAGTCTTTTCTTATTTAATTTTAATGTCTTTAGGTGACCATCTTGAAGATAGGTGAGATGCAACTGGAGGGAGGGGCAGATGAGGACTAACAAATTCCTTTTAATAAGACTCTAGAAAGAACTTGGCAGCCTGGAAAAATAAGATGACCATTTTAAGATGCAATTTAGTAGCAGTTAATGTAATGGCCCTCCATGTATACTCAAAAAGTCAGTAATCCAAGTTCAGGATAACAGCAAGTCATATAGAAAAGATTTCATTTTAGTTACTATGTCATCTGACTGCTAAACAATTAATAATCTAACATGCAAATAGGGACTCCTTGTTCCATGTGTCCCCAGAGGATAGGATCAGAACCTGTAAAAAGTGAATTTTCCAGCATTTAAATAAGGAATAGACTGATTTGTAAGGTCTTGAATTGCCTTTCATTAGAGAGATTCAGCTATGTGTTGGGCATGCACAAGCAGGGATTCAAATGCAATATGGGTGGTTGAATTAGATGACAGAATCCTTTCCAACAAGGAGATTATGTGACTTTCAGACACTCTTAACAGTGTTTTTTAAATACATACCTCTTTATATTTGTTTTGTATATGTATATGTTTTGGTAAACAACAGGTTACATAATATGACAAAGATGGTATAAATGATTACACTAATTCTTTAAATTGGACTTTTATGCACAAGTCACCCACAGACATTGTAGACAATATATATAAATAAGTAAAGCATTGTCCTTTCTTTAACGGAGTTATATCATTGAAATACCTAATTAAATAAACGTAAATGTAGTAAGAGACATATAAATAAGAACTATGAGGATTAAAAGGAGGGAATTTTATATCAAAAGTATAGTGGGCAGGGGAGTATCAGGTAAAAGTTTTAGAGAGAAAATAGATCTTGAAGGGTAAGTGGAATCTCATTACACCAAGACATGAGTGGAAGTGGGGTGACTATGCCAAAGAAAGGTGACATCATGAAGTTTTCCAGATGTGGGAAAGCACTGGTGTGTTGGGAGCGCAGTGTTTCAGAATAAAAAAGCCAGAGTGGTAAGTTGGTGTTGAATTGAAGATGAGTATCATGGTGAGTGAGGATTTTCTGTTCAACAAAAGGGAGCAGTTGAAATTTTTTTGCTTGAGGAAGAGGTGTGATCAGTGTTACTCTTTAGGAACTTTAATTTACTTGATTTACATTTGTTGAATTGTTGAAGGTGGAAAAATTGAGTGGAAAGCTATTCAAATGAGAACCATTGAGGCCTCTAATAATAATAATATTGGTTGACATTTTTTGAGTGCTTGCTGTACAGGTACATTATGTTATTTCATTGAAGCCTCAAAACAGTACTGTATATAGTAGATGCTTTCCAAATGAGCACCTCTTGGATTTCCAGTTGGCCTATGAGAATTCCATACACCATAATATATCAATTAATTTCTCCAGGCACCATTCTCGCATATGCGTACCTCCACACTCTCCAAATCAGTAGACACCCTGTTGAATACTGTTATTTCTTAATTTAGCATTTTATACTATGCTATTATAATCAGCAATCAAAACAAATTTTTATTGAGGTTTAAAAATACCATATTTGGAATTATGGTAGAAATGAAAAGTGTAAGATGTAGTTTCTGACCCCTAAGGACCTTTAAAGTCTAATTAACACCACAAGATAAAAATACATGAAAAACTAAATGGCAGTAAAAGATGAATTGCCCACACACTAAGTTATTGAACATTCTGTTCATTAAGGCTCTTCTGTATTTTGTAGTACTCAACTAAATGGCATTCATTTATTTGCCTGCTAGCTTCCCAAGAAGGCAGCAAATTCTTTGAGTCAGAGCTGGGCCTTTCTATTTTATCCCAAGCAAGTAGCACAGTAGCAAGTAGGCTCGTTAAGTATTTGTTGAATTAAATTAATTGTAAATAGTGTATCTTTTTCAAATACTGTATTTCATCATTTTTAGATCCATGCCTACTTTTGTTAGTAAAACAACTCAAAGTAATAATAGATTTGAAAGAAAAAAATTTTTAACTTTGAAATGTATGTATATATTTTTTACATTGTTCATGTTGTTGTATTAAATCTTCTTGCTTGAGCCAACTTTTGTGGAAAGTTAAATATACCTACTGTAGCAGCCATTTTCAGCATCCAGTCTCTTAAACTACTTTGTTTTCATGGCCAGAAGTACAGAAACACCTATTTCTTTGGTCTAGAATATAAGAGGGGGCGGGGGGAACAATTGTTCCCAGATGCATTTAACCGTAAAAGTGAGCTAACTGTAAAAGACTTTAGAGGTCATCTCCTCCAACCACAGATTTTTCAGTGAGGAAACTAAGGTCTTCCAAGCTTCTTACTTCCCCATTGTGGGCAGTAGCAGAGGTAACTTAGAGCCGAGGGCTTCTGTTTGGTGTTCTTTCCACCATTTAATACTACTTCTCTTCATAAAGTAGAAAACTAGGCAGTGAACGTTAGAGGAAGGGGTTCCTAACCTCTCAGGGGTCATGGCCCCCTTTAGACTCTTTACCTAGAAAATTTTATGCACACACAAAGAATTAGTAAGCTTTTTGAAAGTCTGTTCACTGATTGCCTGGTGGTCTGTAGATCTCAAGAGGAAAGGTACACAAATTAGCATACTATATTCATGGCATCAGAAATAGATGAGACTGAATTAAATTGTACTGTGCTCTTCAATAGTCAGCTTATGGTCTTCCAAGGAGTTACTCTAAGCCATAGAGTACACATGGCCCAAATTCCTGAAGCATCCTTGGGCAAAACCCATAGCAGTAGCTATGGGTTTTGAGCTGTGGCTTTTATATTAAAACAAACAGAACATACATATGTATATGTGATACATGCATATTTGTGCAGATGTATTTGAATGAATTTTTAATTTGTTTAGGATTCTACTTTCAGACTCAGAGAAGCATATATTTTCTATCCTTTGCTATTTGGAGTACTTCAGTGAAAAAGTTTGAGAAGTACCGGGTGGAGAGTTAGTAGGGTAGGTTATTTTATATTTTTGTGAGTGTATTAGGTAGATAGATAGATAGATAATAGATAGAAATTCATACATATTTTGTTAAATTAGTTAATAGTGAAGAGTAAAGTTCTTGTGGGCAGAGACCCACAATTCCACTTTCTTATACCCTTAGCATGCCTAGCACAAGGCTAGGAACATGGTTTCTCAGTAAATGCTAGTTGATTTATTGATATTAAAGATAGAACTAGATCACTGTACCAATATATTTCTAGTCAGATAAGAGAATTTATCAGTATAGCTGAGGCTCATGGTTATTTAGAGCAATGGTACTTGAGAAGTAAAAAAAAATGACCAGCTTTCTCAAATGCCAATAACGTCATTATTGAGGAGCATCAGGAATCAACACATCCTAAAGCATTCATTCATGGTCACTTCGTGGTTCTGGATAGAGTATATTAATTTAAACTACTCACCAGAAAACATCATGAAACAGTATTATTTCATATATCCAATATTACATATATATTATATATACATATATAACATCTGGAATATGTCATATTTAGAAAAAAATAGCGTCAAAACAACTTTCTTGGTACAAGAAAAATATGGTAAAAAGTACAATTTTAATGTAATAAAAATCTGTTGTATATTTAACAACCAACAGGCTTCATAGTGCAATGACAGGAAGGAGATTAAAATGAAACTGGTTAAATTATTCTTGCTAAAAAGGGAAAGGTGAAGCTAGACAAGCCTGGATGTGGTGACAAGTTAGATTTGTCAGCCTCCTTTACTTGAACTGCATATGGCAAATAGAAGCTGTGTGCAGAGTTACTTGTCACCTGCCTGGTTATTTACACCCATATCATGGTGAGGATTTATTGCTGCCCAACTCTGTGACAGTGATATTACTGCATGATGGTGTCTTTAAAAACACATAAACATTGTCACTAAGGAAATCCCCCCAAATTCTGTAATCAAGGTATTCCTATAAAGATACTATTACAAGACTATAAGGCTAACCAATTTTTAGCAACTGTTTGAATTATAAATATATGATGATAATCTGAATTCATAACCAGGATTTCAAAAATTTGTTTTAAACATGTAGAAGTGGACAAGTCAGAAGAGGAGACGAAGGAATAGAGAGCAGGAGGAAAACTACAATAATGTGGTGTCCCTGAAATCAAGGGAAGAGAGAGTGTTTAAAAAAGGAAGGAGTGATCAACTTTATCACTGTTGGGAGGTCAATTAAGGTGAGGACTAAGAGATAACCTTTGCATTTTGCAACGTGGAGGTCTTTGATCTCAGCAAAAATGGCTATGGCATAGTATTGAGGGTGGAAGCCAGATTAGAACAAGAAGTAAGAAACTGGAGATAGCAAATACAGACAATGCTTTTGGTAAGTTCAGCCGTGAAAGGGAGGAAAGAGAATAGTAACTAAAAGGTGAATATCAGGTCTAAGGATAGTTTTTTGTGTTGCTGTTTGCGTTTTTAGCCGAAGAGTTGAGAATGGCATATTTCTGATGAGAAGGAGCCAGTACAGCAGGAGAGGTTGAAAAACACAGACAAGAAAAGGGATAAATAAAGAAATAAGTTTAAGAAAACAAGAAAGGATGATATCCAAAACTTAGGTGAGGGATTGGCTTTAGATAGGAAAGGATTTGTCAGTTGCAGGAAGGTGTGGTAGAGAGAAGCTCGGGAGGAAGTTCATGTCCGAAGACAGTTTTCTGTTTGAAGAAGGATATGAGGTTATCTGCTGAGAATAAAAAGGAAGCAGGAGGCTTATAAAAAAATTAAAGAGATTTAAAATAGCCAATGTGGAAGGTAGAAAAGCAAGATAAAAAGGAACATGGTAAGATTGTCATGTAATGCTAAGGGACCTGTTGAAATTGTGCATCTCTCTCTTCTATCCCCAGAATCTGGGAGACAAAATTAGGGTTAAATTTTTCTCTGTAGATGGTAATGTTTCATGAAGTTAGAATGAAGATTATAGAATAGGTGTCTAACATCCTCTCTTCTGATGTAACTCACTAATGCCAAGGGTGAGGAGAAAGGAACTAGATAGAGCACTATCTTCCCTCCCTATTTCACTACCACTACTGAAGTTACCACCCATCCAGACTGCTGGAAAGCTGGTGAAATTGTCATTCAAACCCCTACATCAGTAAACATACCACTGATCTCAAGTAACTGCTGCTGTTACTGGATAACTAATGCATTATCAGTATTTGCTTGAAATAGAAGATGACTTACTTCCAAGTCTTTTGCTTCAGCAATTTCACCATTTGTTCAGTCTAAAAGCTTCTATCATGTAAAATTTAGTATGTGTCAGAGGTATACTAGGCACTGGAGCTGCAAAAGTAAATAATAGTGACATGATACCTGACCTGTGTTCACAGAGGATACAGACAGAGGCAGGTAAGTAGAATGTGACAGGGAAATACAAGGTGCTTTGGGCACCCCTGTGAAGGTCGTATGACTCAAAGTTGCAGTAGTTAAAAGATGACTTTCCAGAGGAAGTTTGATTAAAGCTTGATTCTAAAGAATTAATAGGAATTAACTGAACAAAGGACAGTGGGGAGGAGTGCTGTGAGAATTAAAGCTGGAAAGGTAATCACTGGATATAGATCACTCCAAGTCTTGTAAACCGTGTTTAGACCTATTCTCTAGGAGCAATGGGTGGTCATCAGAGTACTTTTAAAAGGGGAATAATGTGACCACATTTTGTGTTTAGCAAGATCCCTGTAGCTGCAGAGTAAAGGATGGAGTAGGCATAATGGGGGCTGGAAGTTGGGGGTGCTAAGAGGTTTTTTTCAGCAATCCAGACAATTGTTTTGACCTCTAAAGCCCACCCAGCTAGTAGGAGTCGTATGGATCCACTCTTATGCCACTTAAAAACTTCTTGTTCTGTGTAGTTTGTTGGTTACAGAGGTAAGGAGCTTTTCATTCAGCACTAACAATGAAGGAACTTGACCTCAAATAGCTTTTGCTCTTTAAGTCTCCCATGAAGGTTCTGTTACTCATTCCTACACCTATTCTACCTCAAATATTGATTTGTTAGCATCTCATTTTACAAGAATTAGAGCCACAGAGACTTGATTTAGGAAAATCTATGTTACTGAGGTGTAATTGAAATGTAAGAAACTGCAGATATTTAAAGAGTGCAATTTGATAAGTTTTGACACGTATACAATCATGAACCCATCACCGTAGTCCAGATAATGACTAGATTTCATTACCCTCAAGTGCCCCTTCATAGTCCCTCCCTTCTGTTACCCCCAAATAAGCAACCACTAATCTGCTTTCTATCAGTATATATGTTTGCATATTTTATAATTTTATGCCAATACCATGCTTTCTTGATTACTGCAGTTTTTAATAATTCTTGAAATCAGGTAGTGTTAGCTCTCCAAATTGTTCTTTCTTTTCAAAGTTGTTTTGGCTGTTATAGATTGTTTGTATTTCCATATGAAATTTATAGGGTCAGTTTGTCACTTTTTAAAATTTTTATTTATTTTTGGCTACGGTGGGTCTTCGTTGCTGTGCACAGGCTTTCTCTAGTTGCGGAGAGCGGGGCTACTCTTTGTTGTGGTGCGCAGGCTTCTCACTGCCGTGGCTTCTCTTGTTGCGGAGCACGGGCTCTAGGCGCGCGGGCTTCAGTAGTTGTGGCATGCGGGCTCAGTAGTTGTGGCTCACGGGCTCTAGAGCGCAGGCTCAGTAGTTGTGGCACATGGGCTTAGTTGCTCTGCGGCATGTGGGATCTTCCCGGACCAGGGCTCGAACCCGTGTCCCCTGTATTGGCAGGTGGATTCTTAACCACTGCGCCACCAAGGAACTCCTGTCAATTTCTTTTTAAAAAGCCTGCTAAAGTTTTAACTGGTATTGCATTGACTCTATACATCAATCTGTGGAAAACTGACATCTTTACAGTAATGAGTCTCCCAATCCATGAACATGCTGTGTATCTCTCCATTTATTTCTTTAGATCCTCTAATTTCTCTTCAGCAGTGTTTGGTAGTTTTCAGTATATAGATATTGTACATTTTTTGGTAGACTTACTAAGTATTTCATAAATTTGTATGCTATTGTAAATAATATTGGTTTTAGTTTTGATTTGCAATTATTAATTGCTAGTGCTATATAAAAATGCAGTTGATTTGGTATATTGATCTTTGTCCTTCAGCATTGCTAAAATTACTTATTAGTTCTAGTAGCTCTTTGGTAGATTCCATTGGACTTTCTGCATAGACAATCACACCATCTGCAAATAAAGACAGTTATACTGCTTCCTTTTCAAAAGAGATGGGGTTTGTTTGTTTGTTCCCTAGTTGCACTGGTTAGAACCTCCAGCACAGTGTGGAATAGAAGGTAGAAACTGACATCTTGTCTTGTTCCTGATTTTAGGAGAAAAGCATTCAATCTGTCACAAATTAAGTATGATGTTAATTGTACTTTTTTTGTAGAAGCTCCTTATTAGGCCAGGGAAGTGTCCTCCTTTTCCTAGTTTACTGAGTTTTTATCAGTAAAGGATGTTGGATTTTGTCAGATACTTTTTGAGATGATTATATGATTTTTCTTTGTTTAGATGTTAAAATAGTGAATTATGTTGACTTTTTCAAATATTCAACCAACCTTGTATTCCTGGGGTAAACACTACTTGGTCATGGTCTATTATACTTTCTATATATTGTTGGATTCAGTTTGCTTAAATTTTGTTTAGAATTTGTGTTCTTGAGGGACATTAGCCTGTGGTATTCTTTTCTTGTAAGTCTTTGTCTCGTTTTAGAATCAGAGTAATGCTCACTCCGTAGAATGAGTTTGGGTTCTTTCTGTTTTCTGGAAGAGTATGTAGAATTGGTATTACTCTTTTTTCCTTAAATGTTTGGTAAAAATTTACCAGTGTAGCCACCTGGGGCATGGGAGTTTCTTTGTGGGAAGATAGTCTGTGAAGTCTAATATTAGCACTTTGTCTTTTTTTTTTTTGATCATTCTGGCTAGAGATTTATCAGTTGTATTGATCTCAGAGAATCAGATTTTGATCTCTATTATTTTCCTGTTTTCATTTCATTGATTTCTGCTTATTTTGAATTTAATTTTTTAATAGACTATTTTTTAGAGCATTTTTTAGGTTCATAGCAGAACTGAGCAAGGTACAGAGATTTCCATATGTCATTTCTCCCCCTAGTTTCTTTCTTTTTTTTTTTTTTTTTTTTTTTGCGGTACACCGGCCTCTCACCGTTGTGGCCTCTCCCGTTGCGGAGCACAGGCTCCGGACGCGCAGGCTCAGTGGCCATGGCTCACGGGTCCAGCTGCTCCGCAGCATGTGGGATCTTCCCAGATCGGGGCACGAACCCGTGCCCCCAGCATCGGCAGGCGGACTCTCAACCACTGCGCCACCAGGGAAGCCCTCCCCCCTAGTTTCTTAAGGTAGAAGTACAAAGATCGTTAATTTGAGGCCTTTCTACTTTTCCAATACAGGCATTTAGTACTATAAATTTCTCAGTAAGTACCGCTTTTGCAAAGGCCTGCAGAAGAAAATCCTTTCTTTCCTGTCATTCACACAAAGCCTTTCCAGTATTGTCACTTTTGTCTGCTAAAATAAGAATTGTAAAGCAGCATCTGCAGGGATAAAGGAGAAAGTTTAAACTCACAACAGTTCCTTTTCATATGCATTTTGCATGCTTGTACTAAGTAAGGAAGGAAGATATTGCGTATTTTGACTCAGGAAAATATCTTTTCTGCGGTACGCGGGCCTCCCACCGTTGTGGCCTCTCCTGTCGCGGAGCACAGGCTCCGGACGTGCAGGCTCAGCGGCCATGGCTCACGGGCCCAGCTGCTCCGCGGCATGTGGGATCCTCCCCGACCGGGAAACGAACCTGTGTCCCCCGCATCGGCAGGCGGACTCTCAACCACTGCGCCGCCAGGGAAACCCAGGAAAATACCTTTTTGACAAAGCTATCTTGTTGAATACTTACTGCAGTTATTTCTTTACTTTGTTTCACTGAAAAGCCCTATCCAGTTAATCCTCTCCAGTTAATGTAAATAATGGAAAGGAAATAATAATGAAAGGAAAACTAGTTTTATCCAAATCATTTGAAGGAGTACCTCATTGCCTCAAAGCCTCACATTTCTACAGTTGTGAATAAAGACTAAGGTGGTACACCAAGTCACCCTTACGTTTAAATTTGTTTCTGAATATAAAGTATATTATAATAAATCATATCTTTGTATTTCAGCCATTATGCAGAAACCTGCATTAACCTAATTTTGGATAATCTTTTAGAACCAGTATAAACCAACATTAGGAATGCACAGCAATAATACTTAACCTCTATTAAACATATTACCCTGTGAGGTAGTGTGTTAGATACTTTACATGGATTATCTCATTTGATGATACACTAAAACCCCATGAGGTTTATTTTTAGTCCCATTTTACAGATAAGAAAACAAAGATTTAAAAAGTAACTGGTCTAAGGTCCTACAACTGACTGGTAGAATTGGAGCTCTAACCCAGCCTTCGTTGATCTTAAGTATGTTATACACCTTTCTTCTATATTCATATACTTTATAAGAGGCCCTATTTTACTGTAAATATCACATGTTGACTTGAATAAACAACCCATTAGAGGTTACTGCTGTGAATTACTCAAGTACTCTTAACAGAAAAGGGTTGTTTTATCATTAATTCAAAAGAGGACAATTATTTTTGATGAAATTCTTGATCCTCCACAGAGACAATATATTTGAAATGTACATCTGGCCTGGAACTCGGGAACACTCTGTGTAATTTCGTTTCCTGACTTAAAGCTCTGATACCTCCACTGATTGTTGTAACAGGCACGTGATCTCACCTCTTGGAATGCTGTTTGTTTGTTTTTTTTTTTTTAAGTACCAGCCCTTGAATAATAAGTAAGATAATATAGCTCACTCTGATACTTACTGGAGGATGTAAAACCCTGGAGTTAAACGTTTTCCTTAACGGAAAAAAAAAATACCTCTGTATATTTAAAGATTTCAAATTGTTTGAATTTAATAACTTCATTGTTTGAAAAACTGATGCATTATCTTTATAGTGACCCTTAACATTAAAAAGAAATTTTCTTTTTAAAAAGAAAAGTAATCCACTGAGTAATGGATTTCATTCAGAATTTGAGTATATCTCATATGTACATAGGTAACATAATAATAGCTAATCATATTTCTATTAATATTAGCTATAATATCTTAAGTGCTCTACATGGATCATTTAGTTTAACCCTCACCACAACTCCATTAGATGTAGGTATTGTTATCTCCATTATGTTTAGTCATGTCATTATTTGATTAAAATCTGCCTCCCACACTGGATGGTAAGCTGCGTGCAGTCAGCAGCCATTTCTGATTTTGCTCACTATTGTCCCCTGTGTGCACAGAGCCGGCCATACAATAGCGCTTAAATGCTGAATGAATGAAATGAATTCTTAATTGCTAATACTCATTACCTTGTGATGATGATGTCTGCCTCCATCAAAGTAGTGATGCTTTCTCTGAAGTATTAAAATACATGTCATATGATCTGTGTAAAATCTAAGTATTTGAACTCATCAGTCTTTGGTGGCCACATCTTGACATCGTGCTGATTGAACTCCTTAGAAATAGAAATAGAGCACAATAATAGATTTCATTACATTTAGCATTTTTTTATTGTTTTCAGCTTGACTAATCATGATTTGAATTGCTGTCATACTGTGTGCTCTTTGTACAGAATTTAAAGTTCTTGGTTACTTATTTCACTTTGCAAGAAATGTAATTCTTTCATGAAACCCTTGCAGCTTTAAGAAAGTAAAAATAGCAGGTGCCTCAATTCCCTTCTTCAGTCTACCATCCTTATGCATATTGTTTTCATTTGGCTTCTCTTATAAGGGAGAAGACGTCAACCGGACACTAGAAGGTGGAAGGAAGCCTCTTCATTATGCAGCAGATTGTGGGCAGCTTGAAATCCTGGAATTTCTGCTGCTGAAAGGAGCAGATATTAATGTATGTAAAGAACATTGTCATTCTAGAAAAAATTCTTGTATGCTTTTGGGTAATTGTTTTCTGTAGATTTATAAAATAGTTACTGGTGGAAACCTCATATGAAGTAAGAATATAGTCTGAAATTATACCAAATTTCTGTAACTTAGAAATACATAGTTGTGACTTTATTTAAAATAAGCAGAACAAATTGATTTTTTTTTAACTGATAAAACTGGGGGGTAGATGTTTCCTTTTCAAGTTCTAAAGCAACGTGAGAGTTAGCACTGTCTGTAGGTGGCAAATAGCTATCACCCAGTGGAGCATAGGACTGCAGTCATGAGAAATCTAAACTGGAGTTTTGGACAAAAGTCAGACAGCAGTCGTCTCTTGACTCTTGCCTTTTGTAGCTGTTGCATTTCAGAGTTTTAGAAAAATGTTTAAGTAACCATGAGAGCAAGTGAGATGAACTTTTCACATCTCAGGGGATACCATGTCACGTTTCACATCTCAGGGGATACCATGTCACGTGGCCCAATTGTGGCAATCTTTTACCTCTTCATTGGCTATGTTCCACCCCTCTCGAGATTCCCTTCCTGCACCACATTGGCACATCTACAGTAATGCGGAGTTGAGGCTCAGAGAGGTTAAGTAATTAGTCATGCAGTAAGTGGCAGAGCCCAGATTTGAGATGGGGTCAAAGCCCTGCTCCATCTCTTTCACTAGGCTGACTCCCAAGGAGAAACTGCGTGTGGGCTTGGGCCTCTAGCAGCTCCTAAGAGGCTAAAAATGGGTAAACACTGATTTTGAAATATTTATGGGTAAACGCTGATTTTGAAATATTTATGAGCATTCCCTAATTAGATCTAGAAGGAAGGAATAAATGAAAAATGGATGAGGTGATCTATATCTTTATTATTTCATAGGCTCCAGATAAACATCATATTACACCTCTTCTGTCTGCCGTCTATGAAGGTCATGTTTCCTGTGTGAAATTGCTTCTGTCAAAGGTGAGGTCAATTGCTGATTTTTAATTGCTTTTTCCATTACTATGTAACTGTTTAAGCTAAGTATTTGGTTGTTAATTTAAATTTTGTGTGGCATCAGGGACAGAAAAACTAGAGGTAATATCCAAAATTGAGGTCTAGAGCAATGTTGCTCAAAACAGCTGGTCCACAAGCTGTTTGTTACCAGTTCATGGTGGGTAAAGAGGTTGGGCTAGAAAATAAGTCAACACAGTCTCCTTCATCAAGAATATCTTGCTATTTAAAAAAAGTTAGCCAAACTAGGCATTGTAGTTAATAATCAGTAATATAGAAAATGTTGTCCCATGCTAGTAACAGTTTGCAGACTGGTACCATATTCACATACCACGCTTTGAGTAACGCTGGTTTCAAATTTGTAAGAACTTCATTTTCTGTAGTACGTACTGAGCAAGATTATTAGAGGCAGATTGCTGTAAGGGCTCTCCAAGTCATCTGGTTTCTTGATGTGATTGAGATCATGGTAAATTTGTAGTTTTCCAGTGTTTTACCTTTGCTATTACAAGCTCTTAGATGAAGTTCAACATCCAGCCTCAGAAATTAACCAGTCAGTTGCAACCATTCTAGGTGTATAAGATGGGACCTGCAAATCTTGGAAGACAAGAAATCTTCATAAAATAAGGCACCAGTATCAATCCCAAGGTTATCATTTCATGGCCATACTCTGGAAAGTGCTGTTCATAACATTTCATTTGGAATTTTAAAAATAAGCCCTGCTAAAAGAAGAAAGAATTAGAAATTAAATGAGTAAATGTATATGAAGCATTTTGCCACAGTATCTGACACATAATAAGTACTCAATAAATAGTAGCTTTTACCTCTAAGACTAAAGAGGATTTTATGCTTCATAGATTGAACTTCAGTAAGATTTGGAGAACAATGAGAAAGTAGCACATTTGTCTCAACACTTCATTGACAACTTTTCAAAGATACTGTCTGAAAGCAGTTAATTCAGGTCCTCTAAAACTAGGGGGTTTACCCATACCTTCATGTTAAACACAACTACCGGATTCCTTTAAATGTGTGGTGGTGGTGGTTTTTGAAAGTTTGGGGCGGGGGAGGGGTTGGGAGGTTTTGGCATATGGCAACAGGAGTTTTTCCATATTATACACTGTACTGATATGAAAAGCCAAAATAAAGGGGGATTATTATTCTTTGCCACTGTAATGGATCCAGAATCTGTGGTAGGATGTACTCACAAAGATTTCCAGCCACTGTCTTTCTCCTTACTGTCTATTCCTCCACAACACCCATGAAAAGATTAAAAAGTACCTTTGAAAACTACTGGATAATTTCATCCCTGGGGGAATACTTTTGCATATTATGTTAAAAACTGGTTGTCGAAGGCTACAGATATTAATTTACATTTCATGAAAGATGTTTATAATTTCAATATTTTGTTGGTTGGGACCCTGTATTGCAAGTAACTAAACCCAGCTCAGACAGGCTTAAGCATTAAAGAGATCGTGTTGTCTCACATAGGTCTACAGTCGAGGCACAGCTTGTCCATGGGCATAAGTCACGTGACCAGCATCTGACTTCTTTTTTGGATACTTCTCAGCTCTTCCTCAGTGTTGACTTAATTCCCTTGGCCTCAATCTATCTGCTAAGTATAGAGCAAAAGAAACAGTTAATACTGTATTATTGATATATTTGAAAGTTGCTAATAGGGTAGATCTTTAAAGTTCTCATCAAAGGAAAACAATTTTTAAGCTATGTGAAGTGATATTAATTAAACTTATTGCGGTAATCATTTCACAGTATATAAACAAATCATTATGTTGTATACCTTAAACTAATAGTATTATATGTCAGCTATATCAATTACAAATTAATAAATTCATAAGTCAGAATTAAAACAAACAAGAAATGAATGGTTCCTTCCTTCCCCTTCCTTCTCCCCCTTTCCCTGACCTTTTCTATCTAGCCAAGGGTTTTCTTTGAAAATAAAAAACTCCATGGGATCCTTTTTAGTTTAGGGCTCTGGTCATTTACTAAATGAAATGCCCCTAAGCAGGCTCCTCCCTCCTAGCCAGATCTCAAACTGTAGATCAGAACTGTATTTCTTTCTGATAAGCTTCTCTTTCCTCCTAGGACAAACAGAACAAGATGTAATTATTCTTATGATAGAGCCAAAACCATTGTTCCATATTTCTTATTCCCAAAACATGATGCTCTAGGTGACCAAGACCTTGTCTATAAGATTCCACTGTTAAGAAAGAATCTTCTACATTAAATAAGTTCATGAAGAGCTGGCTTGGTTTGAATGTACATTAGGCCCCTGACATGTTATCCCAGAAGGGTCTTTATAAATATGTGCTGTGTTGCTGAATTACTGGTTATAAGTTGAGTTTCCTGACTTTTAAGTAAGTAGTTTTTAAATTTTACTTGTGCCCATAATATTCTTTCATTTGTGTCTGATCCTTAATTTTTGTAGCTAAACAAGTGACATTCAGAGATGGCTGTACTGATGGCACATCATTTGTAACCATGTAGAGCTGTTATTGACTTTAGATGAAAGGGTTTTTTTTTTTTTACCTTTTTGAAAGCAACATAAAATTTAGTTCTTTTTTCAAAATTAATTACTTCAATTTTATTTTTGCATAAGCTCCTTTAATGTGTACCCTATAGTTCTATTAACCAAATTTTTGAGGGGGGAAACTGTGCTCTTTAAAAAATCCTTAATTGCTAAAATAAGGCTATTCCAGTACACTTTTTTAAAGTGCAGTCAATGTTTGTATTATGAAATCTGGTTTATTCTGTCTTTTATCAAAAGTAGAATCTTTATCAATTACTATTAATTCATTTTAAAAGTATGTAGTTTAGAAGTTTTCCACATTCATTGACATCTCTAATGTACAACTGATCCGTGAACAGCAAAGGTTTGTATTGACCCAGTCCACTTACACACAGATTTTATTCAGTAGTAAATGCTGCATATACTGCACGATGCACGGTTGGTTGAATCCACAAATGTGGAGGAACTGCAGATATGAAAGGCCGACTGTAAGTTACAAGTGGATTTTCAACTGCAGAGAGGGTCAGTGCCCTTAACCTCCCCCCACCACGCTGTTCAAGGGTCGACTACATTATTCCACTGGTATATCATTAGCATAGGAAAAAAGCCAAAACAATAAATTTTAAAACTCAGTATGATCACAACTAATAGAGAAAAACAAATTACAGAAAACAAAAGAATGGTAGAATGTATAAAATCAAACTCTATGCTATATGCTGTATTACTTACTGGACTTTTTAAAAAAAACTTTAATGCAATGGAAGATGAAGTTCATGACACAAGTAAAAATTTTAAAAATTTAATTCTTTATTGTCCATATAGCAAAAGAGGAAAGTAACAGCTGTGGGAAATCTAATATAATCTTTGTTTATATAATCTCCAAATACATAAGTATAATCATCTCCATTTTATGGATGAGGTGACCATCTGTCCTGAGGAGGTTAAATAACTACCTGAAGTCTAATAGAATATAATGAAATCAAGATTTGCTCCAAGTTATATGACTCAAAAACCCATGTTCTTTCTACTACTTGAGAGTGGCTTTCAGACTTACTGTCAGGGATAGCTATGAGAGTGGCTTTCAGACTTACTGTCAGGGATAGCTGTGAGAAATGATTATGGATATTTCTGCAGGTAAAAGATATTTGGCCTGATTTTTAATTGATACATTCATGAATGAAAAAAATGTAGCGATCAACACTTGTGGGACTTCCGCTTGAAGCCTGAGGTCTGAGCACATGCCATGGGTATCTCCTTTTTGCCCTCTGATGACAGAGAAGATGTTTTTAAAATGAATGAATCAACATCTGTTTTAGACCATAAGACAGCAGGGTTCATTAGACAAGAAATTATAATGAAGCCTTGAGAGACAGAAGGCAGGTAGGATGAAGTTGAAGAAGAAAACATTCCCAAACACGAGCATGAGAGGACTGTTGTGAAAGGTAGGAGTTGATCCAAGGCAGCTTGAAGCCCAGAAGTGGTCAGTACCCTTGAGGAACAGATGAGTGAAGAGTTGGATGTGCTTTCAGTAAGAAACAAATGAGACCCAGAGGTGAAGACTGAAGGAGGTACGCAAGAAGTCAGTATGTGAATAAATCTAAACAAATATTGAAATACAAAACAAACATGAACATTTAAAATAAGCTAAAACAAGGGTCCCCTGGTGGCGCAGTAGTTAAGAATCTGCCTGCCAATGCAAGGGACACGGGTTCGAGCCCTGGTCTGGGAGGATCCCACACGCCACAGAGCAACTAAGTCCGTGCGCCACAACTACTGAGCCTGCACTCTAGAGCCCGCGAGCCACAACTACTGAAGCCCATGCTCTGCACGCTCTGCAACAAGAGAAACCACCACAACGAGAAGCCCTTGCACTGCAACAAAGAGTAGCACCTGCTCGCCGCAACTAGAGAAAAGCCCACGCACAGCAATGAAGACCCAATGCATCCAATAAATAGATTAATTTATTAATTAAGCTAAAACTATAGAACTGTTAAATAATAATTTAACAAGAAGCAAGGGAAATGAACAAAACTCCTGGTATTCTCACCAAATCCAGAGTACATGAGAAACATTAGTAAAACTGGTGAAAGGAAACTGATGAAGCAGGTAAAAAATGCAGGCTCGAGAAGCATCCTGGGTAATTGAGTGGTCCCAGGGAGTAAGAAGCCCAAGTGAGAGTATGAAACAGAAGAAGTGGCAGCTGCACAGCAGTCATTAAAAAGGCCAAGCCTAACCAGACTTCAGCCTGATGTTATGAAAGCAAAAACAGACCGTGTAAGCACCTGTCATTTTGAATCGTAATTATCTCACAGTTGAATAAGGTTCCTCCTTCTTTGCCCTAAAAAAATCTTAACAGGAAATTTTTGGAATAAAAGAGATATTTAAAAGATGTATAAAAATATTACTGAGCTGATCTTCCTGATTAGAATCTCAGATACCTGAATAATAGCAGTGTTGCATGAACACATTATTTAGAAGAGAGTTAATCTTGAAGTGGTACTCTTGAACTATAATATTATAATCAATGGATGTTCATAAGTCCAAAATTCATTTATTTTTCACAGTTACATATAATTTGAAATCATCTAGTTTCTGTGTAAAGAAACAGTTCTCTAAGAGAAATAATAGTTTACCTGTAGCATTAATACACTATCATGTTAGACATTTCCTTTAACAGTATATAGTATTTAATATATACCAGATTTCTATAATATTTATACTTATTAAAATTCTTTATAATCTATGTAATCCCTTTGATAATAAAGGATTTTAAGAAGTATCCTTATTTTCTAAGGAAAACTGTTTCTAAATAATCCACTAAAGGATATTGTGGGGAAAGGAGAAATACTTAACATCTTTAAAAGATAATACAAGTTAACCTTTAAGTTCTCTATCATTTAGAATTTAGACAGGTAAGCTTTCAGTCATTTACTCTAGTGTGGTTTATACTCTGTCCCTTATATACTATATATTGCTATTAAAAATGACCAGTCAACCTCCTATTAAAACAAGAATTCTTTTAAACAAATAAATAGAAAAATTACCCCAGCATGAGAGAATCACAGATCTCATGAACTGAAAATTTAATGAAAGTTTTTAAAACATTATAATTACTGTTTTATTCTTAGATTACAGAAACAAACTGACAGTATACTTGTTATTATAAACCCATTTGTTGATTTGTTGTTAGTGATAATACGAAGCTATATCTGAGAGAGAAAAGTCCAAAAGAAACTTTGCTTTTTTGTTTTCCATCATTTCTCTGCTTCATACTGTGTCAAAGAATTTACCTCCTTAGGATATCTGCTGTAACCTTACAACGGAAATATGTAACCACTGATGCTTGTGCAACTCATGTTAGTGACGCACAGCTGTTTCAGACCACTCTGTACATTCATTGTGTGGGACAAATGAGTGAGAAACAAAGATTTACTCAACAACCTTCCTTTTATAAAAAGAAAGTCAAAATGATTAACGTCTTACGTACAATTGCTGTAGAGAAGAAAAAGTACTAAAAATCAGTCTGTTAAGAAAATACAGAAAACCACCTTATCTGATAACATTGATGATTTGCCCCCATGTATTTTCCGTGCTGTGTTTTAAAAAATCAAGCGGCCAGTTAATAATAAAATTTGAATACCCCTCTCAAATACCAGCATTGTCAAATCCTCAAGAAGGATCTACGGTACAGATTTTGCTGCTTGAATTGAGAATCAAGTGCGTAAGATATAAGGACTTAGAAGTCAAGCCTTTCAGCCTAAATAAGTAGGTGTGCTGGTAGGTAGAAACATTTCTTTACTCAAATTACTCACTGTTCCACTCCCAGTAAAATCTAAACAGTTTCACACATTCTGAAGCAAACATTTTATGATTACTTGGAATCCCCAGAGTTCTCCATATAACATGGGCATGTTTGGTTTCAAAAAAATTTTAGGACAGATGACCTGCAAAGAACTGAGCAATGCCTTTCTGAATTGCCTTAGTTTAAGAAACTGTGTTAGAAAAGGACTAGCAGAATTGATACAGCTAGAAAACTTACCCCCCTAAATAACTGAAGAAACCAGTTGTTAATGCTGTTTTGATATATCTCACAAATCTCATCCACAAGTATGCCCATTGTAAGCTCATTGTTTTTTTACCTATTTAGCTCTTTTAGACTGGAGTGCATCATTATTTTAGATAGTTTCTGTTAGTGACATAAACTGTGAGTTGTGACATCACACACCCCCAAGTTTGGTTCTGAGTTCTCCTTCCTAATAGCTTCGGGGCTTTGAATAAATTCCTTATCATCCCAGTCTAAGCATCCTCTGCTGCAACATGGGGCCAGTACTCATCACATAGAGTTGATGAGCAGGTAAATTAGCTCATAGTTAAAATAGTACTTATACATAGGAAATGTCATTTAAGTGCTTTACATGTATTAATTCACTTAGTCATCACAGTAATCCTATGAAGTAGGTACGATTTTTATCCCCCATTTTACCATTGGGGAGACTGAGGCCCAGGGCATTAGGAAGCTTTCCCAGGCTCACACAGGAGGAGAGTTAGGATTCAAACCCCATCACTTTGGCTCCAGAGCTTGTGTCTGTAACCACTACATTACACTGCCTCTCAGTGTAGCCAAGTAGTTAGAAGAGACACTGTATGCAAGTCATGGACGGCAATACTGAGCTCATCCTAAATTCTCAGTAAATACTAAGACCAGTTAGGATTGATGCAGATGACTTTGATGTATTTCTCAGAAAAGGGAAGACTTGCTGCAAGAATGAGGGTTCCCTGAAAAGCAAGTTTTATGAAAATGACTGTTTCAAATAAACAAACTTTTCATCCAAAACTTACAGTGTACCACATCATAGGTAATATATTGGCTCACTATCTGAATGTCTTTGGAGAGAAGTAATTTGAAGGCTCATTTATACTTTCTCCCATCCCTTATATTTCCATGATGAATTTCTCTCTGAAACCTTGAAATGATCTTTCTGTTTTTGCTAGATATGACTACAGTGGAGATGTTAAAAATCATATTTTCACAAACAGTGGAGATGTTAAAAATCATATTTTCACAAGGGTAACATAAGAACAAATCTAAGACCATTTATATGCAACTGAAAATGAACTGTAGTCACTGTCTCCAAAGGAGAAATAAAATGAAGAGAAATGTAGAATACATGTCATTCCCTGTTGCATGGTTAGCATGTTGTTTAGAGAGGCAGAGGGGGTGCAGATGAGGAGGAGCATGGCATTGAAGTTAGAAAAGCAAGATTTAACACCTGGTCCTATGCTTCGTTTCATGTCCAATGAAGCACAGTTAACAGATAATAAAGGACTATGACAAGTGCTGTAAGGGAAGTAGGGTTCAACTGTAACAAAAACTCCTACTACGGAGATTTAAACAAGAAAGTGGCTCTTCTTTTTCGTGGCCAAATAATATTCCATTGTATAATTAGTTCTTATTTTTAAGAGAGATTAAGAGAATTTTTGATCTAGGAGTTACTGCCGAAATCATGTTAGGTTTGCCATTTTATTTGCAGAAAGTAGCACAGAAAGGTTAAGGGACTTGCCTAAAGTTACACAGCTAATTTGTGGTAAAATTGGGTGGCCAGGTTCAGTATGTCCTTGAACCACACCACCTGCTTTTTCTTATTTTGAAGTGTAGTTGATGTACAATATTATATAAGTTACAGGTGTACAATATACTGAGTCACAATTTTTTTAACTTGAAGTATAGTTGATTTACAATATTGTGTTAGTTTCAGGTGTACAGCAAAGTGATCTGGTTATAAATATATGTGTGTGTATATCTATATACTTTTAGAAATTCTTTTCCTTTACAAGATATTGAATATAGTTCCCTGTTCTATACATACATCCTTGTTATTATTTATCTATTTTATATATGGTAGGTGCATCTGTTAATCCCATACTCCCAATTTATCCCTCCTCACCCTTCCCCTTTGGTAACCATAAGTTTGTTTTCTAATCTGTGAGTCTGTTTCTGCTTTGTAAATAAGTTCATTTGTACTGTTTTTTAGATTCCACATAAAAGTGAAACCATAAATTTGTCTTTGACTTCACTTAGTATGATAATCTCTAGGTGACAACATGGGTGGACCTTGAAGGCATTACGCTAAATGAAATACGTCAGACAGAGAAAAATACTGTATGATCTCACTTATATATGGAATCTACAACAAAAACGAAACAAACTCAGATACAGAGAACAGATTAGATTGATGGTTGCCAGAGGCAGGCGGCTGGGTGGAGGGTGTGTGGGGTCAAAAGGTTAGAGGCCTAGAATTACCAGGTAAGTCAGTCCTGGGGATGCAACAACAGCACGGTAGCTATCCTTAGTACTGTATTATATACCTGAAAGCTGTGAAAGACAGTAAGGCTTAAAAGCTCTCATCAGAAGGAAAAAAAATTCGTAACTCTACAGTGATGGATGTTAACCTTATTGTGGTAAATTTTGCAATATATACATGTATCATATCGTCATGTTGTACAACTAAAACTAATATAATGGTCTCTGTCAATTATATCTCAGCTTAGAAAAAAAACAAGTGGCTCTTAATGAAATGCCTGAAGGTGAGCAGTCCAGGGCTGAGTAGCTGGCTCCACTTGTCCTCAGTACCCCACACTCTCTTCTTCCCTGTCTTCCCCACTCCTTACAGTTGCAAGATGACTGCTGAACCTCCAGGCATTGTGTCTGTTTTGGGCAGGGAGAAGGGAAACAGTTAAGGACACTCTCCTCCCTGAGGCTTTATTGGAAAAGGAAAGCTATCCACAAGATGCCAGCTTTGTGCCAGATGGCCACCTGTAGCTTTAAGGGAGTCTGGGGATTCAGTGCCTTTTCAGCCTCTATAAGAGAGGAAAGCACAGAAAAAAGGGGTTTGCGCTAGACTTTGGATGAGCCAAGCTGTAGTACTGGGTTGGCCAAAAAGTTCATTTGGTTAATGAATCCATTCAATAAAGTTCTTGGTGAAAATGAAAAATGTGTCTTTTATTTTTACTTAAAACCGAACGAACTTTTTGACCAACCCAATATACACCTTGAAGTATGATCAGCAACGTGCCAGGGGGCATACAGGAAGAGAGGGAGCCAGCTGTCCTGGAAACTCCAGAAGGGCTTCAGGGAAACAATTGAATAAGAGTTAATCAAGTGGTTAAAGGGAGAGCACAAAGAATTGCTTTGTTCCTTTACATTTTAAGAGTCCTTGTTGGGACATTTAATATCAGATATATTTATTCAGGCATTCCTTTTGTACTTGATTCTAACCCACTTTCTTTCCAAAAGTGAGTTGAATATACCAAACCATGGTTGCTAAATTTTTATTTCTGAGATAGTGGTTATATTCCAAGGTTGTGAAACAGTATCTAGCAACATAATACAGAAATGTCCGCCAAGATGTCATGTGTGTATCTAAATGCTAATTTTTTAATTGATTTGATAAATTTTGCATTGAAACAAAGCTGCATAGTGTTCTAACAATTGATTAGTATAATTATAATCATCATCTTTGCCACAAAAGCCTTCTGTCAAGATAATGTCAGATAACCTGAGTACAAGTTTAAGAGTTTCATTCTTAAAATGTTACTAATCCAGTTTTCTGGCCTATTTGTCCAGATTAAGAACTGGTGGTAATTTTTTTTAAAACACACAAAAAAACCTGGTGGTATAAAGCAGAATTGAGCTATCTGAAGTAAGAAGTAGATAAAGATGCGCTCTTGTTTCATGCCAGTATATCTTACCTTTCTAGCTACGTTGTAAACTATTCTATTCAAGGGCAGAGACAGTATGATGAATTTTTTTAAACATTCCCCATATTCTACAACTTACTATCAAATAATACTTGATTGTCTAAAACGGTAACTTTTGAAATGAAGAAATTACTGGTGAGGTTTTAAAGCTTTTTTACTCCCTAGAATGACAAATGGCCTCTCTACTTGGGCCACTTAACTTGGCTGTAGCAGCCTTTTCCTCCTCCAGGAAACTATCACAATCAGAATCACGCTGTAACTATAAGCAGGTGAGCCTAGTCCTGATCTAGTCCTTTATTATATGTGTACAGTCCCTGTCTGTAACAATTAATTTTAAAAAACATTTAATTTTTCTAATATCATTTGATAGCCTGTTATTGACACTGTGCAAGGCCTTGTGGTTTCAGAGACTGATAAACATGGTTACTGCTGTCACCACATTTAGTAAAATGTAAAACACGTGCACAAAGTGTTGTGATTGCTGTGACAGGAGTTTACATGTAACAGCAGAGACCTAAAGGAAGAAGAGGTCACGTGTGGTCCTGGGAGTCAAGGGCATAGTGTGTTATAAATAAGGATGTCATTCCAACTTTAGGTACCACAAATGTAACTTCAAAAAGCAGTTGACACTTGAGTTGAATCTTAGCAACTTAGTGTCCAAGAATCTAATAGAGAACTGGAGTACCTTGCCAAGCAGAAGCAGCAACGTGAGAAGGTTGCAGAGGCAAGAAAGAACCAGCTTTCAAAGAAACAGCTTTTAGTAGTTTTATTGATTTTTGCTATTGTTTTCTTCATTTCTATTTCATTTATTTCTGCTCTGATCTTTATGATTTCTTTCCTCGTACTGACTGGGTTTTCTTTGTTGTTCTTTATCTAGTTGCTTTAGGTGTCGTGTTAGATTGTTTGAGATTTTTCTTGCTTCTTGAGGTGAGATTGTATTGCTATAAACTTCCTTCTTAGAACTGCTTTTGCTGTGTCCCAGAGGGTTTGGGTCATTGTGTTTTTGTTGTCATTTGTTTCTATGTATTTTTTTATTTCTTCTTTGATTTCTTCAGTGATCTCTTGGTTATTTAGTAGCGCACCATTTAGCCTCCATGTATTCGTGGTTTTTTACAGTTTTTTTTTTCCTGTAATTGCTTTCCAGTCTCATAGCATTGTGGTCAGAAAAGATGCTGGATACGATTGCCATTTTTAAAATTTTCCGAGGCTTGATTTGTGACCCAAGATGTGATCTAGCCTAGAGAATGTTCCATTTGCACTTGAGAAGAAAGTGTAATCTGCTGTTTTCTAATGGAATGTCCTATAAATATCAATTAAATCTGGTCTATTGTGTTATTTAAATCTTGTGTTTCCTTATTAACTTTCTGTTTGGATGATCTGTCCATTGGTGTAAGTGAGGTGTTAAAGTCCCCCACTATTATTGTGTTACTGTCGATTTCCTCTTTTATAGCTGTTAGCATTTGCCGTACGTATTGAGGTGCTCCTATGTTGGGTGCATATATATTTATAATTGTTATATCTTCTTCTTGGATCGATCCCTTGATCATTATGTAGTATCCTTCCTTGTCTCTTGTAACATTATTTTAAAGTCTATTTTATCTGATATGAGTATTGCTACTCCAGCTTTCTTTCACTTTCCATTTGCATGGAATATCTTTTTCCATCCCCTCACTTTCAGTCTGTATGTGTCCCTAGGTCTGAAGTGGGTCTCTTGTAGACAGCATGTATATGGGTCTTGTTTTTGTATCCATTCAGCAAGCCTGTGCCTTTGGTTGGAGCATTTAATCCATTCACATTTAAAATAATTATTGATATATATGTTGCTATTACCATTTTCTTAATTGTTTTGGGTTTGTTTTTGTAGGTCCTTCTCTTGTCTTGTGTTTCCCACTTAGAGAAGTTCCTTTAGCCTTTGCTGTAGAGCTGATTTGGTGGTGCTGAATTCTCTTTGCTTTTGCTTGTCTGTAAAGCTTTTGATTTCTCCATCGGATCTGAATGAGATCCTGGCAGGGTAGAGTAATCTTGGTTGTAGGTTCTTCCCTTTCATCACTTTAAGTGTATCATGCCACTCCCTTCTGGCTTGTAGAGTTTCTGCTGAGAAATCAACTGTTAACCTTATGGGAGTTCCCTTGTATGTTATTTGTCGTTTTCCCCTTGTTGCTTTTAATAATTTTCCTTTGTCTTTAATTTTCGTCAATTTGATTACTCTGTGTCTCGGTGTGTTTCTCCTTGGGTTTATCCTGACTGGGACTCTGTGCTTTCTGGACTTGGGTGGCTATTTCCTTTCCTATGTTAGGGAAGTTTTCAACTATAATCTCTTCAGCTATTTTCTCTGGTCCTTTCTCTCTTTCTTCTCCTTCTGCGACCCCTATAATGTGAATGTTGGTGCATTTAATGTTGTCCCAGAGGTCTCTTAGGCTGTCTTCATTTCTTTTCACTCTTTTTTCTTTATTCTGTTCCATGGCAGTGAATTCCACCATTCCATCTTCCAGGTCACTTATCTGTTCTTCTGCCTCAGTTATTCTGCTATTGATTCCTTCTAGTGTATTTTTCATTTCAGTTATTGTATTGCTCATCTCTGTTTGTTTGTTCTTTAATTCTTCTAGGTCTTTGTTAAACATTTCTTGCATCTTCTCAGTCTTTGCCTCCATTCTTTTTCTGAGGTCCTGGATCATATTCACTACTATTATTCTGAATTCTTTTTCTGGAAGGTTGCCTATCTATCTCCACTTCTTTTAGTTGCTTTTCTGGGGTTTTATCTTGTTCCTTCATCTGGTACATAGTCCTCTGCCTTTTCATTTTGTCTGTCTTCCTGTTAATGTGGTTTTCATTCTACAGGCTGCAGAATTGTAGTTCTTGCTTCTGCTCTCTGCCCTCCAGTGGATGAGGCTAGCTTGCATTAGAATTTTCATATGAAAATCTTGAACTAAGAAAGTAGTGGTAGCAACGACAGGTGGAAAATGTTAGGAACATTATGGTCTAAAGATTTGGTGACTGATAACATGTGAAGTAAACAAGAAGAACTGCATAGTGTCTCCACAGTTCCTGGAAGGTGGTTCTTACCATGATAGTGAATACTCCAGAAAAAGAAACAAGTTTGTAGGAAAAGATCATGGATTCACTTTAGGAATCGTAGAGTTTGCGGTATTTCTGGGACTTAAGTAGATAAGTCTCAGTGGCATGTATAAGTGTTTATATATATATGGGTTTAAAGATCAGGGTAGATGTTCAAAAGTTCAAAATGAGTATAAAGGTTGGAACTTAAATTGTAACATGGATGAGATCAGGCAAAAAAGCGAAGAGTGCCAAAGACCGGAACCATGGAGAATCCAGCATTTAAACAAAGCAGAGAGCAAGTAAAGGGGAGGAGGGTGGAGTGGAAGTAGTGGGTGCAGGAAGGAGAGGCAGGCTAGACAGACAGAACTTGGAGATAATATTCTAAAGCATTTTCAGGACAGCATGGATTAGACTATAAATTGCCTTCTGTGTCCATTTTTTACTCTTTTAGAAGGGGAACCCCAGGTTTTAACTGGGTGCATACATTGCAGCCTAGCTAGTCCTTGTATCTCAGTTTGCCTTGCAGTGGATATGACTTTGTTTCTAAGTTTGGGCTGATGGGATGTGCACAAATGATGTGTGCCACTTCTAGATCATCACCTAAAATGTGAAGCCACTTACTGGGGACTTTCACCCCCACATCCAGCAGGCTGGAAGCACATGTGGAGGTGAGCACACGTAGCAGTAGGCTGTTTTATGAGAGAGCAATAAATTAACTTAGTTTAATACATTGTGTTTTAGCCTCTTCGTTATAGCAGTTTAGCCAAACTATAACAAATTGGATCAAAAGTTGTTATTTGTAAATGAATGAACAGGAGTGGGGAAAACTTGGGTGTGGATCTCCCGATTCTGTCACTTGGGAGAGTTGCACAGGGTTTTGATATTGGAACAATAGAAATAAAACTGATCATAGTTGTCTGCTAGGTGCCACAGTGAGCAGTGTTTACCCAGAAGTAATTTAAGCACTGTTTATATATTTTAACTGTAAAAGTCTATCAATATCCAGGACCAGATCGCTTTACTGGTGAGTTCTACCAAACATTTAATGAAGAATTAATACCAGTCCTTCTCAAAGTCTTCCCCAAAACATCAGTACAGATGGGACCGCTTCCAAACTCATTTTACAAGGCCAGCATTAGCCCTATACCAAAACCAGACAAGGATGCCACAAGAAAATTGCAGACCAATATCCCTGATGAACATAGATGCAGAAGTCCTCAACAATATGTTAGCAAATCAAATTCAGCAATACATTAAAAGGATCATACTCCATGATCAGCTGGGATTTATTCTGGGGACACAGGATGATTCAGCATCTGCAGAGCCATCCACGTGAACACCACAGTAACAACACGAAGGATAAAAACCATATGGTCATCTCAGTAGATGCAGAAAATTTAACGTTCAGAATAAAAACACTCAACGAAGTGGCTGGAGAGGGAACATGCCTCAGCATAATGAAGGCCATATTATGGCCACAAGCTATACATCATAATCCACAGTGAAAAACTGAAAGTTTTCCCCTAACATAATGAACAAGATGAGGTCGCCCACTCTCATCACTTATATTTAACATAGTACTGGAAGTCCCTAGCCAGAGCAGTTAGGCAAGAAAAGAAATAAAAAGCATCCAAGTAGGAAGGGAAGAAGTAAAATGTTCTCTGTTTGCAGGTGACAGGATACTCCATATAGAAAACCCTCAAGACTCCACTAAAAAACTGTTAGGGGCTTCCCTGGTAGCGCAGTGGTTGAGAGTCCACCTGCCAATGCAGGGGACACGGTTTCGTGCCCAGGTCTGGGAAGATTGCACATGCCACAGAGCGGCTAGGCCTGTGAGCCATGGCTGCTGAGCCTGTGCGTCCGGAGCCTGTGCTCCACAACGGGAGAGGCCACAACAGAGAGGCCCGCATACAGCAAAAAAAAAAAACTGTTAGAACTGTTCAACTAATTCAGTAAACTTGCAGGATACAAAATCAATATACAAAAATCAGTTGTGTTTCTATACACTAATAACAAATTAGAAGAGATTTTTTTTAATTCTACGTAAAATTGCGTCAAAAAGAATAAAATACCTAGAAAGAAATTTAACCAAGGAGGCAAAAGACTCTTACGCTGACAACTGTACAACATTGATGAAATATATTAAAGAAGACACTAATAAATGGAAAGAGATTCTGTGCTCATGGATTGGCAGCATTAATATTGTTAAAATGTCCATACTGCCCAAAGCAAGCTTTAATGCAGTTTCCATCAAAATTCCAATGGCATTTTTCACAGAACTAGATTAAACAATGCTAAAATTTTTATGGAACCACAGCAGATCCTGAATAGCCAGAGGAATCCTGAGAAAAGAGAACAAAGCTAGCAGCATCACATTTCCTGATTCCGAATGATATTACAAATATGTAGGAATCAAAACAGTATAGTATTGATGTGAAAACAGGTACATAGATCAATGGAACAGAATAGAGAATCCAGAAATAAACTCATACACACACAAACACACACAGTCAATTAATTTACCACAAAGCAGCCAAGAATATATAATAGGGAAATACTGTTGAGAAAAGTGGACAGGCACATGCAAAAGAATGAAACTGGACCACTATCTTACACCATACACAAAAATCGACTCAAAATGAATTAAAGACTTTAAAATAAGACCTGAAACCATGGAACTCCTAGAGAAAAACATAGATAGTAAGCTCTTCGACATTCGTCTTGGTGATGAGTTTTTGAATTTGACACTAAAGGCAAAGGAAACCATCAACAAAATGAAAAGGCCACCTATAGAATGGGAGAAAAATATTTGCAAACCATGTATCTGATAAGGGGATAATACCCAAAATATATAATGAATTCATATAACTCAATAGAAAAAAAAGTAGGGAAAAAAATCTGATTTTAAAATGGGCAGAGGATCTGAATAGACATTTGTTTATACAAAGAAGATATACAGATGGCCAACAGATACATAAAAAGGTTCCTCAACGTCACTAATCATCAGGCAAATACAAATCAAAACCACAATGAATTGTCACCTCTTACCTATGAGAATGGCTGCTATCAAAGATATAAGAAATAATAAGTGTTGGCAAGGATGTGGAATAAAGGGAACCCTTGTGCACTATTGGAGGGGATATAAATTGCTGCAGTCTCTGTGGAAGACAGTATGGAGGTTCCTTAAGAAATTAAAAATAGGACTGCCATGTGATCCAGCAATTTTACTTCTGGGGGTTTATCTGAAGGAAACAAAAATCCTAACTCAAGAAGTTATCTACACCTTGTGTTCACTGCAGCATTATTTACTGTAGCCAAGACAGGAAAATAACCTAAGTGTCTATCCACAGATGCATGGATAAATAAAATGGGGTGGGTGTGTGGGTGCGTATATACACACACACATATGCACACATAATGCAGTGGATTATTATTTAGCTATTAAAAAAAGAAGAAAATCCTGCCATTTGCAACAACATGGATGACCTTGAGGGCATTATGCTAAGTGAGATAAATCAGAGAAAGACAAGTACTGTATTATCTCACTTATATGAAGAGTCTCAAAATTCACAGGTAACAGAAAACAGATGAGGGGGGGCGAGGAATGGGTAAAGGTGGTTAAAAGGTAGGAACTTCCATTTATAAGATAAGTAAGTCCTGGGGATATAATATACAGTATGGTGACTATAGGAGGAAAAAATCAATCAATAAACAACAGTTTTTACAGAACCGAATATAAAAGTTAATCTTGACAAAATAGAAAAGCTGGCACTTTAAGAGGTAGAGGCAGTAATGGGAAGGTAGAGAAAGTATCTTATAAAGTAGAGGAATTTGATGGAACAAGAAACAGGTTTTAAATACAAAAATATTTACAAAGCAACAGAAACTGCTATTTGAAGTATAAGACATTGGGAGGATGTGGGGAAGGGATGTGCTCCCTGCTAGAGCAGCATCCATGCAGCAGGGAGTCAGAAGGTAATCTCTGAAGTTAATAACTCAAATAGTGGCATGAGTATAGTACTTAGAGCCACGGAAATAATCACTAGAACTAATAACTACTGAAAATGGTTTCCTCAGGAAAGGGGTGAGGCCAGATATACTTAAGTTCTCCAATAACTGCATCAAGTATCAAAAAATCATTTTCTTTTACAAAATTGGTTTATCTTTTTTAGAAGAACTGGTTTGAGTTCATTAACTTTATTCCTAACATTTTATTCTTTTTGATGCTATTATCGATGGAATTCTTTTTACCGGGAGTTTTTTGGTGTGTATTCTGAGTTCTGTGATTAGTTTGTATTACAATTAGAAAAAAAAGATGATTTGTATAAAATTTTTCATACTTTTATCAGATTTTTGGGGTTGCAAATAGCAGAAGTTGACTCTAACAAGTAGAAAAGGAATTTTTTGAAGATGGTGGATTAGTCATAGAATCAATAGGAAAGCTGGAGGACCAGGCTCAGAAGAGGCCAGAGCTATGGTAGCTGTAAGACTCTAGATAGCAGGAACTTCTCAACTGTCTCTTCTGGGTGATAACACAGAAATAAATGAGCTCTGACTTCTTGTTGTCTTTCTTTTGTTCTCTCTAATCAAGATTCAAAATCCAGAAGTGAGCGTCCTGCTTTGATGCCTGGCAAGGAAAGTACATGGCACCTTAAGTTACAGTTCTAGGAGTCCACACAATGGGGACAAATGATTCCCCAGAATGAAATTAGGGTGCTGTTATCAAAAGAAGGGAAGTCTGGCAGCTAAAAAGCAACGGATATTCACTATGATATTTAACTTTTTGTTAATGCAGAATTACAGTTTACAATGTTAGTCATAAAAACAGTTATCAATATTGATATCAATATTGAATAAGAAAAAATTTGTTTTGCTAAAAATAGAATTACCATATGATCCAGCAGTCCCACTCCTGGGCATATATCCAGACAAAACTATAATTCAAAAAGATACATGCATCCCTATGCTCATAGCAGCACTGTTCACAATAGCCAGGGCATGGAAACAGCCTAAATGTCCATCAACAGATGAATGGATAAAGAAGATGTGGTACCTATATACAATGGAATACTACTCGGCCATAAAAAAGAACGAAATAATGCCATTTGCAGCAACATGGATGAACCTAGAGATTTTCTGACTTACTTAACTTTGTATGATAGAGAAGGACAAATACCATATGATTTATATGTGGAATCTAAAATATGATACAAATGAACCTATCTATGAAACAGAATCAGGGACACAGAGAATAGACTGGTGGTTGCCCCAGGGCAGGGGGTGGGGGGCAGTGGGAGAGGGTAGGAGTGGGAATGTGGGATTAGCAGATGTAAACTACTATGTATAGAATGGGTAAACAACAAGGTCCTACTGTATAGCACAGGGAACTGTATTCAATATCCTGTGATAAACCATAATGGGAAAGAATACGAAAAAGAATATATACTGTATATGTATATAGCTGAGTCACTTTTGCTGTACAGCAGTAATTAACACAACATTGTAATTCAATAAAAAATAAATATAAAAATTTGTTTTGGATACAATGGTCCCAATTATTGTCACTTAACCTGTGTTGGAGTACTCACCACACTGAAGTTCTCACTCACAGATTTCTCTCTCACTTACTGTAAGTTCCATATGTTCCATAATGCAGTTAAATTCAATTAGAAAAGAGAAAACAGACTTTTATAGTCATATTGAGGAGGACTTTGTGATAATTTAACACTTGCTAGAATGTCTGTCATCTCCTTCCTGGTTTACCTAATCAACTTGTACTTACTCAAGGCTCAGCTCAAGCATTACCTCATCCAGAAGGACTTTCTTTCACTCTCCTAACCACATCCCATTATGGTTCACAGACCACTCATCACTGCATAACACTGTTGTTCTCATCCCACTGCGTCATACTGGTTGACTTGTCTGTCTCTCACACTAGCCAAACTGGCAGGCTCTATCTTGTTTTGTGTCTGTGCATCAAACATTCAGTAAATATTTGTTGAATGAGTGAACGGATTTGCCAGCAGAAAGGGGGTAAGGCATTCCATATTCCAACAAGTGTAAAGTCATGGCACCCGGTACATTGAGGAATGGTGACATTCCAGAGGATTAGAGTATTGAAAGGTTAATGGGAAAAGAGACTGGTGAATTTGACTCGAGTTTGTCTCTACAGGACCATGCATGCCAAGTTTAGACAATTCCATAGGCCTCAGGAACAGAAGAATGAGTGAGACTTGGCAATGGGAGGAGGACAGGACACAAGAGGTTATTTGGTGAATACATACAGGTTGGGCTGGAGCTAGCAGAGAACCTTTCCATGGTGGAGTGTTGCTATCTGTGGAAGTTAGCGAGGTTCAGACTTGGTTTGGGAGCAAATTCACCCACCATGCACTAGGTACTTTTTTAGATACTGGGGACACAATAGTGGATAATATGAACAAGATTTCTACTCCCATTGAGTTTTTACTCTAATAAGGGAAGACAGATAAAAACAATAGACACAAAGGTATGCGTACACATTCTCGAAACTAGAGTGCCATGTTGCAAGTAAAATGTTCCATGACAGCACCCTCTGCATGAAGCATTGAGAGCAAGCTGGAGAGAATTTCCCTAGATGATAGCAGGGACCCTCCTTTCCTAGCCCACATCCCAGCCATTTACTGCTAAGTTAAAATTAAGTATAATGACCAATATTGTACATGTTCTTAAGGAATTTGTCTAAAATAAAAGGTTTGTAAGTTCTAGATTTTACAAATGTGTTTTACTTATGCAGTCTCCAAAAAGTGTTGCAAAGAAGAAAAAAAGATAATTTTGTCGCAGTAATACTTTCTTCTTTAGCAAAAGTGATTTCCTTCCCAACCCTCCCTGTTTTATACTACATAGGGATCTTCTTTTTTAAAGCTTAATTGAGTAAATATATGATAGTATAAATAAAAGCCAGTCATTGCCTATGTTATTGGCAGTTTCTAGTTTACATTTCTAGTGCCTGAAAAATAATCTGGTGTTTTTACAGCTTAGTCTCTAACCATCGGGGCTTCTCCTTCACTAGAATGGACTCCGGTAGTAAAGGAGTTTTGCCTCTGCCAAGCGCCCTGGCTTTCACTCTCTTCTCCTGGTTGTGGGCCTCGTTTAATGATAACGGCTCTTTCCTCTTTTCCAGGGTGCTGATAAGACTGTGAAAGGTCCAGATGGACTGACTGCCTTTGAAGCCACTGACAACCAGGCAATCAAAGCCCTTCTTCAGTGATGGACGGATGGGCTAACAGCTCTGGAAGAATGACTCTCCTGTGGCCTCACACTGCTGCCTGTCTGTCTGTCACTATCTGCCAGCTTCTTCAGCTAAAATACTTCTAGAGGGGTGAGGGGAGAGAGAAATTCATAACAAATCGGACTACCAGAAAAAAACAATGTTTGGGAGGAGAGGAGAAAAACAAGATCAGGCTTTTACTAGGATTCCTGATCAGGTCAGCCTCTTTTCCATTTCCAGTAAAAAAAAAAACACAGCTTATACCCATGGGAGAGTAAAGACAAAATATACCATTAACGTTTGACCTTTTCAGCTCCCTGGCTAATTTATTAATTAGATTGCATTGAGGGTCTGACTATACCAAGGCCAACTATACATTTGGTAGCCCCATCTGTGCGAGCAGTAGTGGCTGCTGTGACGTAACTTAGGGTGCTGAGATAAGCAATTAGCTCTAGCCTTCTGCCTTAAGATTCACTCTAGTGGGGATCTCCCGGCATAGTTAAGAGCGCTGCCTGTGGTTGGTGACCAAATCTTCCCTCGGTGACTTCCAGCTTTATGTGAAAGCTCATTTAAGGCGAGGAGGGGCACACTCCTAAACTGCTGGGCGGCTGAACTTTGGATTTCCTCTCCCCCTTCACATGGATTTCATGTATCTTTAGATAAAACTGACTAGTTTTATTTATAAAATCTCAAAATTTTGGAAGTCTAAAGGAGAAATCATTCCAGTATGCATATTTTTTTTCCTCTAGATTCAGACATTTATAGAACATTGAAAACACTTTCAAACTCCTGCTGGTAGTAAAAGGGGATTTAAAAATAGAATCATAGCCATAAGCCTGTTAGTATCATAAAGAGAGAACAGTTGTCTTAGTACCTATGGATTTTCTTCATTTGCTATTTGAATGGATTGGCCTCAGTTGTGTTTGGAGAATCAAGGAACATTCTTTGGAATGCCTCTCTCAGACCCATCCTGGATGCTGATTACTTATTGCACCAAAGCTATCACTGGGGTGAGATTTACTGTTTGGACAAATTTAACCCCATCCCTTAAAAATATGCGTGTTACCAAGTTTCCCTGAGGTGTTGATAGGCTTCTGCTGAATGTATGCCAACCCACCTGCATAATATATATTTTTTCCTTTCTATATTATGCATTGCATAAAATGTGAGAACTTCAAATTGTATTCTGTGTTCTTAAAATACAGTGCCCTAAAATGGTGTTCTTGGGACCTGCAGAAAATATTTAGACACATTTTCTAATGTTTATTTCATGAGCAGTACAGCTAATTAAAACATATACCCTTAAATTTGCTGTCCTGCATATAAAATATTAAGATTCCTTTGACTTGCCATCCATATAAGCTTACTAAAAATATAAGGGTTTTTCCTTAGCCATGTCATGCAATAATTGAATGTACCTCAAATTTTTAAAACGGGGGAGGGTGGGTGAGGGACTTGTATTCAGATTGTGGATAACAAAGAATTAATGATGATTTTTTAAGGCAATGTAGCATTCTACAGCAGGGTTAAACTAGTACCAAGAACAGTCAGCCTGGCCAACAAGTCTTATTGGCCACTTGCTGATTGGTTGGTTGGTGTGTGGGTTTGTGTGTGTGTATTTTTCCCCATGAACCCTTTTTTTATCCTGTGGCTTTTTCACTTAAAACTAGCCTAACCCTGTAATCTTCCTGCATCCAAGAAAACAATCACAAAATGCTGGTTTAAATACTTTGATACATTTGGCTAAGTCTGCTGTCTTAATGCAGCCTATTTATTAGAGTTGGATTAAAAGTCGGTAATCAGTACTTCATAACATCACTGAACTGAAACACAGAGCTCTCCTCACTGAAGATGGAGGGCACTCTATCAGACTGTAACTGTCAGCGGAGTGACAAGCTGTTTTGATATCTTTGTTTCCACTTCTTGGCATACTGCTGTTTAAAAGGCTTGGATTTTACTCTCGATGCAGTCTTACCTTTACTCTCTAAGTGTTTTTTGTAGTTGGCTGCTGCAGAGAGTGCATGGTCCTGTCATTCCTAAACCTGGTCTGCTTCCACAGTCACCTGGTCTGGAGGCCATGTGATTCTGTGTACACTTCATCCTCGTGTTCCTTGTAATGCAGTAGAGGCTACTCTGCCTTCCCTCTTCTTTCTCAGCCATTTTGTAAACCCCATAATTATGAAGCAGTTGCTTGAGAAAATAACAGATAAACAGAATAGACTGACCAAGATGGTTTAGTTTCTTTTTTTTAACTAGGTTATTTATAATGTATTTCTGAACCACTTGGCAGAGAAATTCACAACACTTAATGTTCATATTTTGACTAAAGGAAGCTAAAACCTTGTCTGCTTTTTGGTACTACATGCATTAGTAAAAGATTAAGTAAGTTTTGTTCTCCACTGAAGTAATATTTAACATCTCAGAAAAAATCTTGCATGTTCTGTAGTTTTGTATTAAGTCAGTCATATCGTATGCACCGTATCAAGTGAAGACAGGTGGTTTACCTGTCTCCATTAGTATGCTGACAGATTCCCCCTTGCAGCCTCAGACTGGTATCTGTAGACTTACAGTTGAGCTACGGCACGAGAATCGATGCAGTAGTTCACAGCTCACCTTCTAAACCCAGTGGGGCATGAAGGCGAGGTAGGTGGGTGCGGTGAGTGGAAGCTGCCAGCAAGTACGTCCTTGATTCATTGATTTCTTTCCCCCAAATAATGGATTTCAAATCTATATGTACCTATTTGATTTTTTTTTTCCTAAATCTTCAACTGAGCTGCTGTTTTCTTCCATGCAATACTGTATACTCGATTGTGTATAGAAGCAGCTGGTGAGAGTGCCCTCCTGCACAAGTAACTGCAGTGTTTTGCATGCAAAATTTTAAAAAATTTAAATTGTCCTGATTCTATTTTGTAAATGGAGAAACAATCATATCTTTCTAAGCAGTAATGGAGGAAGACTAGTGCTTTGTGCGTTTTGATATATTTGAGTTCATTTTTTCCACAATGTAATGCGTTTGACACAATTGGGTTTCTCATATTATCCTAGTTCATGTACATCAGAATGCTAAATAATATTGTGTTGAAGTTTTGTGTTGCAAGAACAAATGGAATAAACTTGAATTGTGCTACAGCCAGCGTGTCAGCGTTTCCCTCACTCCGTTACTACCGCCTTCCTCCTCCAGTCTTCTCTACAACTGTATCGGTGCCTTCCTCCTCAAGTCTTCTCTACAACTGTATCGGTGCTTTGACTCAAACTTTTAATTAATCTGAATTTTTCCCCTCTATCCCACTTATGGAAAAAAATAAGTGGAAAGAAAATAGGACATAGGAAAGATTCAATAGAAATAAACTATATTACTTTTCTCATCTAGTGGTTTTGCTCTTCTCACAGTTGCCTGATACAAATTGTTTGCCTGTAATAAATGTTGAGTAGTTAGGAGCAAGCTGTAGCTAGGAAATGCTAGAGTGTCAGGATCTTAACAGGTGTTAAAGAAAACAGGGTCACAGTAAACCTCTTTAACCCTTTCATATGCTCATTTAAGCTATCGCAGAACTTTCACGTAGCACAGTATATCAGACTGTTAGATTTTTTTTTCCTCTTCCTGTTAAGACCAGTGATTCTCAAAATATGGTCTCTAGACGAGCAACCATGACCAGGGAACTTGATAGAAATGCCCAGCAATCCGTGTTGTAATAAAACCTCCAGGTGATTCTGATGCACACAAATTTGTACGAGACAAGAGAAAAAAATAGTCAAAAAGCTTCTAAATAGGATGTCATCAAGGGTGGCTTTCTAGAGAGTAAAATGGAAGCTGTAACACATGAGACAGCAAAACTCTGGACACCCAAGAAAATCTTAAGATGAACTTCAAAGCTATGTTCTGGGCAAAAGAAGTCGGGTTAAGATATAACAGTGGCTCCAAAAATGTAACACTGGTAAGAATGACCCTTCATTATTAGGGATTTTTCCCTGAACGATGTCCCATCAATTGCCATAGACAGTATTTCCACAGTCCCCAGCTATGGTGTTACAGTCCCCATAGCTGAATTGCTGAGGCTTGAGCCTTGCCCAAGTCCTTTGATTTCCAAAGTGGAGTGAGGGAAGCATGCAAGGACGTTGGGGAGATAATGTCATGAACCTCCTTATTTCATGCTGAGCACATTGTGGGTCACTGGCAGGGCTCTAATCACTTAGCTGTGCCCCTGTCGGCTTCTGCCTAGCTAGTCCTACAGCAGGAGAGCCCTTTGGGAGACCAGTTGCTGCTTTCAATTCTGCTTCCCTGGGCTGGCATTAGTGCCTTGAACATGGATTCTCCACGGCAGTGGGTGCAGCACTGGCTCAGAAACAGCCACCTTTGCGGCTGCGAACCATTTCCTGTTTTAAATTTACCATCTTCCCCAGACACTAACGGGATAATCACACATCAGCCATAGGATATCTTTCTTCAAGGATTTTACTTCATTGAAATATAATTACTGATTGAAAATAGAATTTATCAGCTTTAATGGCACCTGATACATGGCAGACATTCACTGTATTTGTTCTGAACTAATGTCAAACCATTACACAGTCAAATGCGAGGTAAGCTTTGTTTTAGTAAATCCTGGCTAAAGGATTACTGGCTTTTGGGACCATGGGGCTACACCTAAGTGTCACCGTACTCAAATATTGGCCAAGCAGCCTCAAAAGTACTACTGAAATTTCAAACCCAAATCAGTGAAGTAGAGACAAATATCACAGTCACAAAGATTCACTGAGGAAACGCTGACCATGAGGTCAAATGCAGGTCACTGAGCTACTTGTGGCATATACTAAAGCACAGCTGTAAATAGAGTAGCAACACAAAGGACTGTCTGGTCACCCCAGCAACTTCTATGCATTCAGCAGCTGCAGCAGCAAGGGTATCCTTATTCACACCATGTGGACAGAATGATGGGTCACATGTCTGGCAACAGCATCTTATCACACAAAGGAAAATAATGCATAGACAATTCCTAGCAACTGGATGCTGATATTATTACTAGATAATTTTTTTTTTTTTTTAAAGAAACTGTTTTACTAAAGTTTTACTAACAAATCTGAGAATGTATCTGTATATCCTTCTCCGGATATCTAGTAATGTCCCATGTGTTTATGCATATCCCCTGTGGCAGGCTACCAAGTCTAGCTATGTGCCACTGCTGGTGATTTGCTAGTCTAATTTCAGTAGGCTTGAAAGTACTCAGATCTAAGTTAATTTATATTAATTTTACTACTAAAATGTTTTAAATAGTTATTGTATTACAGCTAGTTGCGCTGAGAACTTTTTACCACATTACATTATTCAATTTTTACAATAATCATATGTTAAAAAAAAGACTAAGGTTAAAAAACTTGCAGTAAACAGCTCATGAATGGTACAATTTAGTTCTGTCCGATTTTAGAGCCCACATTCCTTCAAATTAAATGAAGAGTAAAAGCTGTTCTCACCCATATATCCAAAACCAATGCTCATACCTACTCCCTTGCAGAAAGCTCAGAGAGGCTCTGCAGCCCTGGTGCCTTTTTTTTTTTTTTTTCCTCTTAGCAATAGATCTCCAGAACTTATTTTGCATAACTGAAACTTGGTAAGCTTTAACCAACACCTCCCCATGTTCCCCTCCCCCAGCCTTTGGTAATCCCCATTCTGTCTCTGCTTCTATGAGTTTGACTATTCTAGATTCCACACATAACTTTTTCTGGCTTATTTCAGTTAGCATAATGCCCTCAAGGTCCATCTATGTTGTTGCAAATGGCAAAATTCTCTTCTTTTTCCAAGGCTAAATAATATTACACCTTATGTACATACCACATTTTCTTTATCCATTTGTATATCAACGGACATTTGTTTCCATGCCTTGGTGATCATGAATAATGCTGCAAGGAACGTGGGAGTGCGTTCAACTATCAACTATCTCTTTGAAATCTAGATTTCACTTCTGTTGGCTATATACCCGGAAAAGGGATCACTGGATCAAATGGTAATTCTATTTTTAATCTTTTGAGGAACCTCCATATTGTTTTCCATAGTAGCTGCACCAATTTACATTCCCACAAAGTACAAGTGTTCCCTTTTCTCCACATCCTTGCCAACATTTGTCCTTTGTGAGTTTTTGTTTTGATAACAGCCATCCTAACAGGCGTGAGGTGGTATCTCATGCTTTTGATTTGCATTTCCCTGATGATTAGTGACATTGAGCTCCTTTTCATACATCTGTTGGCCATTTGTATGTCTTATTTGGAGAAACATCTATTCAGGTCCTTTGCCCATCTTTTAATCGAGTTATTTGGGGACTTTTTTGGCTATTGAATTATAGGTGTTCCTTATATATTTGAATATTAACTCCTTGTCAGATGTATGGTCTGCAAATATTTTCTCCTATTGCGTAGGCTGCCTTTTCATTTTGATGGTTTCTTTTGCTGTGCAGAAGCTTTTTAGTTTTATGTAGTCCCACTTGTCTTGTTTTGCTTTTGTTGCCTGTGCTTTTGATGCCATATCAAAGAAATCATTGTACAGTTCAATGTCAGAAGCTTTTTCCCTACGTTTTCTCAGTCTTATTGTTTCAGGGTTTGTGTTTAAGTCTTTGATCCATTTTGAGTTGATTTTTGTATACGGTGTGAGATAATCCAATTTTATTCTTTTACATGTGGATATCCAGTTTTCCCCACACCATTTATTGAAGAGACTGTCTTTTCCCCATTGAGTCTTCTTGGCTCCCTTGTCCAATATTAGTTGACCATACATATATGCCAGGGTTTATTTCTGGTCTCTGTTATTCTTTTTCATAGTCTGTCTGTTTTGATGCTAGTACTATACTGTTTTTGATTACAGTAGTTTTGTAATACATTTTAAAATGAGGGAGCATTTCAGCTTTGTTCTTGTTGCTCAGAATTGCTTTGGCTATTCGGGGTCTTTTATGGTTCCAAATGAATTTTTAAGGTTGTTTTTCTATTCCTGTAAAAATGTCATTGGGATTTTGATAAGGATTACACTGAATCTATAGATCACTTTGGTAAATACTGACGTTTTAACAATATTAATTCTTCCTATCCATGAACACGGGACATCGTTCCAGCTGTCTTTATTTCTTTAGTCAGTGTTTTGTAGGTTTTAGTGTACAAGTCTATCACCATTTTGGTTAATTTTATTCCTAAGTATTATATTCTATTTTTTTACACTATTGTAAATGGAATGTTCTTAATTTCCTTTTAGTTTGTTTGTTTGTGGCCACCCATGTGGTTTGTGGGATCCTAGTTCCCTGACTCAGGATTGAACCTGGGCCTTCAGCAGTGAGAGTGCAGATTCCTAACCACCAGACCGCCATGGAATTCCCCTTAATTTCCTTTTTGGATAGTTGTTTGTGTATAGAAATGCAGCTAGTTTTTGTAGGTTGATTTTCGTGTCCTTTGACTTTACTGAAATTGCCTATTCTAACAAATTAAAATTAAGTTCTTGAAATTAAACTAACACTATGAACCTGGAAACCCTATCATATACCCAGGCTTATCAAAAATTACTATTTAAGGGAGTTGGATCACCATTTTAACTGATCATCTATTGTGGTCTGGGCATCATGCTAAGTATTTCATGTGAACTGACTCATTTAATCTTCATAAAAACCCTATGAGGTAGGACTATTGTTATCTATTTTCAAATGAGAAAACTAAAGCTCAGAGAAGTCAGGTAACTTGCATGTGGTCACACAGCCAGTTAGTGGTAGTCTGGATTTAAACTCAGTCTGACTCTAAAGTTTGTGCTCTCTGCACATTATATTGCCTCTCCAACTCTCACTGAACCAACCTATGACATTTTATTCAGTAAATGCAGTGTTTTCCAAGTTCTTAAAAAGATACTTAGCAAAAATTTTATGAGTTTGTTTATGATTTTAAGCAATTAGATGAAAAATAACATGTAACATGCCTTGATCAATTACTTCTTATGATGAAATCAAATTCTGCAGAGATGAAATTTAGTTTTCAGTTTGAGAAACAGAAATACTTGAATGTAATATATTTTCGCAGTCTAGAATTATTATGATATAGATCAAGAATCAGCAAACTATGGCCCACAGCTCTAACCTGCCCTATCACCTGTTTTTTATAAATAAAGTTTTATTGGAACACAGCTTATACCCATTCTCTTACATATGATCTATGGCTACTTCTACTTCATTAGCAGAGGTGAGTAGTTGCAACAGAGACTTTATGGCTCACAAAGCCTAAAATATTTACTCTCTGGCCCTTCACAGAAAAAGCTTGCCAACTCCTGATATAGATGTTTAGTTGGGATAGGTTGAGGAAAACTCTGTAGGATTGGCCAGGACCTAATTAGAGAGTGATGAGCAAGTCATGGGAGAATGTAACCTGTTAATTGAAGCAACTTAAAAGCCAAGCCTGGAAACGCCTCATAGATTAACTGTGTGGTTTCCTTTACTCATAGAACTACCTGTTAGATCTGTGGGAAAGAACTACAAGACAGAGCTGCCAAGTAAACTATGAAAAACCTAACGAACTTTTTATCTTAGGTATTGGCATATCCCAATGATCTGTACTGTTCTAGGGTGTGATGGCTTAGGAGTGAATATGATTTGAACCTAATACATTTTTAGAGGGTGTCAGATTCAGAACCAGGCAGATCCGTCTCCTGACCCTAAACATGGTCCTAAAGTAAATCACTTGAGGAAATTGGATCCTAAAGATTACAGGTGAAGAATTTTGAAGTGTGTCCATATTTGATTGGAGATCAAAGAAGCCTAACTAAAAGAATTGTGGGCTGACTCACATGATAACTTCTTTTTGAAAGGGCTATTTTATCTTGAAGATTTATGAGTTTGGAGGAACTAAGATGATTGGCAGTGGAAAGAATCAGAATGTGTGAAATTCCTTAAAAATTTATTGACTTAAATAACTTTGTGTTACACATAATAAAAAAACCCTTTACTTTAAAAAAAAAAAAAAAAAAAAAGCCAAGCCTATAAATAATGCACCTCTCTTCATACCTAGGGTAGATTGTTACAGTAATGATCCCCAGTGAATCATGCCTGGGTATCCGGGCCCTTGTGCAACCCCTTCCCAAACTGACTCTTGGGCTTGGCCATGTGACCTACCAGGGCCAAATGGGACAGCAAACATGAAGCCAGCAGAAGCATGAACAGGTGCTTCCTTGTTGGGGCATGCCCCCTGAGGTCTCAGCATGGAAACAAGTCCAGAGTTATAACTCAGGAGAGACCACATGAGGAACTGAGGTGTCCCAGTCCACAGTCCCAGCTACCCGCCAGACAGGTGCGTGAAGCCATCTTGGACGATCCAACACCAGTTGAGCCCCCAGATAACTGCAGCCGCAAGTGACCCCAGGTGAGATCCGAAGAACCACCAGCTGCACCCGGCTCAAACTGCAGAATCATGGACAAACATACAGTGGTTGTTTTAAGCCACTAGGCTTTGGGGTGTTTTTATGCAGCAAGAGACACCTGATACAACACCCTAGATGAAGGAAATCTACTGATGAGGGCTCAGGAGCAGTACCTGGGGGCAAGAAGACATGTCTAATTAAAAAGAAAGTGAATTTTTAAAATATACACACCTGCGAGATACAAACAAATACAATGAAGGGCCCAGGATTTCCTTTTCTTTCAGACTCTTGAAGAAGAGAAAAATAGGTTAAAAGCAAAAACCTTTGGCTTTCTGTCTAGGAAAGTTTAAGTGCTATAAATAAACTCTTGTGTTTCTACAGAATCCTTTTTATCCCTTTCTATCTGCCCAGACAGAGAAAGTGTCTCATGCATCCTGATAGGTTTTTCCTTTTGCCTCTTGGAGGAGTCAAAGGCTAATGGGGATTTGCTGGTATGAGCCAAACACCCGTGCCAAGCTAGTGGCTTTATGGCAAAGTAACAGCTTAAACAGTATGGGGAGGGGGTGGAAAAAGGGGGCAGCACGGCATGAAATATAGAAGAGCCACAAGGGCTGAGACTCTCATCTGTGATTCCCACACTAACCACCAGGTGAGCCAGTGCTGGCCTTCCTGCCAGACATGAAGGCAAGGGGGCCCTCAAGCATGGCCAGCAGGGTGTGGGCATGAGAGCTGCATCCGGAATGGCAACAGCAGCAGAAGGTCCCTCACCCTTAATTGTTTATCACTTCCCAGCACTCTCTCTCTCAGTCAAGACCTGTGGAATCGTTTCAAAGCAGCCTTCCTAAGACCCAAACCAGCCACAGGGGCTCCAGAAGCTAAAAATGCCTTGGGTTACAGGGGCAAAAAGGGACGTAGTGAGGATAGTCAGTTCTCTAAATTGTGAGTTCATTGGTTCATTCAACAAACACTTATTGCGGATCTATATATGTCAGGCCCCGTTGTGGGCACTGTAGCCATAACAGTCAACACTACGGACGTGACTCCTACCCAGATAGGGCTTACATCCTAGGAGGAGAGAAAAGACAACGGCTACTCCCTAAATAAAACCAGTACAGATGCTGACATGTGCTGGAAGGAAGTGGACAAGCTGGGCTAGGGTACACATGGTAGGATGCTGGAGGACCTCCTGGCTCACCTACGTCTTACTGGTTTCTGACGTTCAAGGTGTTTATACCTTCAAGGGAAATGTTTTGGCCTCAGGTAAGTAAAGCTCCACGTGGTTAGATTTTTTCTGCATTTTGGTTTATTGTGTCGGGTAATATTGATGCAGGCTAAGACATGGGAGGGAGGTGGCGAATGGCAGCAGCGCTGAGACCAGACAAGACGTTGAGCAGGCCCTCCGGTGGGCGGGGGGGGATCGCCTGGCACCCCACTAATGACCCTGCCTGCAGGGCAGCAGTTCTCCAAGGCCATCTCTCTGCGCTGTGTGTGCTCACTGATCAAGCAGCATCAGCAGCAGGGCCCTGCCCAAGCTCTCTAACTAGAGTGCCCTAATGGGACCACGCGAGAGACAGAAGCTCAGCGCTCTCTGTAGGGAGCTACTAATGCTTCCAAGTCCAGGGAGAGGTTGGCCAGCGCTTGGCTTGCTTTACAACATAGGAACGAGGTCCCCAGGCTTTGTCACCTCAAGGAGGATGTGCTTTCTAATATCTACTCCTCACACTAAGCACAAAATGCTAGAGAGGTGCTTGTCATCTTTTTCTCACCCCCTTTTCATTTTGAATGAACCATTACATAAATCCTGTGTTCATCTCATTTCGGTAGCTGTGAGCTTAAATCTTGTTTCATGTCATTATCAGCAATTCTTTTCATGATGATAAGAATCAACACAAACCCCAGTTAAAACCTGGACATCTGCCACCCAGTTGCCACAGACAACCGAACCACTCACCCAGGAGGTATGGCTGAGGTTTGACGATGTGGAACAAAAACGGGAATTCTTCCTGAGGATAAGCAAACCAACTGCGTATATTTTGGTTGTGTGACCCAGTGGATTCTATTTTAAAAATTTAAACTCCCCCTCATTTAAGATTAAAGGTGTGTGTTTTAAAAGGTCTTATAGAGAACAGACTTGTAGTTGCCAAGGGGGAGGGGGTTGGGGGAGGGGTGGCGTGGGAGGTTGGCATTAGCAGTTGTAAGCTATTATATACGGAATAAACAACAAGGTCCTACTGTATAGCACAGAGAACTATATTCAGTATCCTACGATCAGCCATAATGGAAAAGAATATAAAAAAAGAATGTAGGTGTAACTGAATCACTTTGCTATACAGCAGAGATTAAAACATTAAAAATTAACTATAGTATTTAACTATACTTCAATAATATATATATATAAATAAAAAGGTCTTACTGATTAAATATTAGGGATTTGTTAAAAATCTAAAACTGCTGCCCAGAACGTTTTCATTTGATTAAATTTCCTTTTTTCTGAGATATTCACTATTATAAGAGCGACTTCACATGCCTCCTAAACTGTGGAGTGTTGAACAAAGGGAAAATATCTTTATTATGATTTCTCTCCTGCCACAGTTATTTGAGTTATACTACCTTGTGCCTCCTGACATTTTAGGAAAGAATTATGTTTGGAGCTTTGCCATGTCATGCATTAACTTGACAATCTTTTTTTGACAAAAATCCCATCCATACTTTTGGCCCCAGTCATTCTCTTTGATGTTGTTGTCTTCTTGTTAAGGAGGAAGAAACGTGCTTTCACAAGCCTATTGGCTAACATGTCAAAGAGAAGCAGATTCCAGGTATAGGATAAGGGGCTGTCTGAGGATGAACTCAAGCAGACCCCCATGGAGAAACACTTCCTTTGCTCACACTGTTTTGTCCTTTCCTGCACAGGTTGAGACTTAACATACAGATGACTTGCTTGCATCCTAGATAAACTTGTCCAGGAGCTCGCACCCGGCTGAGCTGAAATGTGATTACCAGGAACTCAGACACAGTTCTCACACCAATGACAAACCAAGTTCCTTGTGTCCATAAGTAAATCCATCTAACCAAAATTGAATTAAGAGGTCCTCATTGCCCAATCCTGCTTCCTCCCTTGATGATGCTTAATGGGTCTAACAAGGATCCATTAAGACCACCCAGGCTGAGGCTTCCCTGGTGGCGCAGTGGTTAAGAATCCTCCTGCCAATACAGGGGACACGGGTTCAAGCCCTGGTCCAGGAAGATCCCACATGCCACAGAGCAGCTAAGCCCGTGTGCCACAACTACTATAGCCTGCACTCTAGAGCCCGCGAACCACAACTACTGAAGCCTACGTGGCTAGAGCCCGTGTCCTGCAACAAGAGAAGCCACCGCAATGAGAAGCCCACGTGCCGCAACGAAGTGTAGCCCCCGCTCGCCACAACTAGAGAAAGCCCTCACACAGCAACAAAGACCCAACACAGCCAAAAATAAATAAATAAAATAGATTTTAAAAAAATTTTTAAAAAACACCCCCCCCCCCCCCGCCTCCAAGGACTAACGTAAACAGCTGATGAGCAGTACCGCCAGGTTTAAACTGGATTGACTAATGAAGTCAAACGTGTGGGTGATCCAGCAGGAAGGCGGCACTGAGAGACCTGGGAGAACGCCAGTTTTGCAGTACAAGATGGTTATGAAATGATTCAAGATGTTTAAAGACAGACAATGTATTCTGAGAACGCAGTTGTGTGAGGTTTTAGGAGATATGAAAACATCCTGTTTCCAATCCCAACAGGGAGGGTTCCAGGAGCATGGAGGCATGAACAAGAAATACCCTGGAAATAAGAGTTTCAGGCCAACTTGACAGGGCCCTTCTGTGTCATAACTCCTAACATCTCATCTCATTCTCAAGGAGACATCTCCACAAAAAGCCCAGCACACCATCAACCCAAGGTACCTAGCGTTCATTTGTTAAGCCAGGACTCTCCACCCTGTTGCAGAGAGAAGCTGTACACAACTAGAAGAGTTCCTTACACAGATGTTTAATATCAAAACAAGAAACAGCAACCCCAAAGCCAGCTCAGGGGTACAGACAATAACTCAAGAGCTCCAGGAGTGCCCTCACCAGGAGAATGACTCCCAAATCCACATCTTTCTTGAAATCTCACCCAGGCTCTGGGCCCTGACTTCCAACTACTTTCGACATCCACAACTAAACCTATGATCCTCACTGCCCACCCACCCACAAAAAGAAAACATTTCATTCCTGCTAAATACGTTTATGAAAATCAATTAATTGAGTGTATATCACAATATCACTTTTTTAATCATGTAGATTCAAAACCTCATCAAAATTGCTTGATTACACACCCTTAGTTTCAGCTTCTCTTGTAGTCATTTCTTCCCTAAAAACCCTCCATGGCCAAGCTTAACTCTCCATTCACATTAGTGCCCCTGCCCCCTCCCCTTGAAGGTCCGGATACTGTCACAACCCCCGGCAGAAAGGCCCTCCCTCTCCAATCAATTAACACACGACATTTAGACTAACTTTATCATTATCCCACTTCTACCAATTCATCCCTCTTATGGGTTGGATTGTGTTCCCCAAAAAGGTAAATGCTAAAGTCCTAAGCCCCAGTACCTCAGAATATGACTTTCTTAGGCAAAAGGGTTGCAGATGTAATTAATTAAGATGAGGTCATACTGGAGTAGGATGGTCCCTTAATCCAATATGACTGGTGCCCTTACAAGGTGCTTAGCTGTGAGGGGAGGACACCACTTGAAGATGGAGGCAGAGATTGGAGTGAGGCAGCCACAAGCCCAGGGTGGATGGCCGCCACCTGAAGCTAGGAAGGGACGAGGAATGATTCTACCCAGAGTCTCGGAGGGAGCATGGAACTGCTGACACCTTGATTCCTAGCCGCCAGAACTATGAGACAGTAAATTTCTGTTGTGTTAAGTGAACCAGTTTGTTCTACTTTGTGACAGCAGCCCTAGGAGACTAATACAACCCCCTTCCCTTCTAAAACCTTCAGTGGCTTCCTACTGCTTTATTATAAAAAGTGCGATTCTTTGGCCTGGCTCCTGAGGCCCTTTCCCACATCATCTTCCCTTTACAGATGTATCTCCCACTCTTTCTTCCTCACCTTTTCTAAACTCCAATCTCCACTGACTTCTCCATTCTTCAAAGTCCTGCTGCCCGTGATTCCACTAAAGTATCCTTTTACTCTACACCAAGTAGATGTCATTGTTTTCCCTAGCAATTCAGAAGCACCTGGAGAAACGGGCTATGCCATTTTTTTTACCTCCCCTGAGCATACAGATACTCTAAAAGTACTCATAGATTAATTGATCTAGTAGCCTTTACACATGCTTTGCCCTTGGGTAGGCTGTGAGCAACATGCCGGGGCCCACTGTGTTAACCTTTGTGTCCCAATGCCTCACACCATGTCTAGCATTTCATAAACTTTCAATAAATATTTTACTTAATTCATTTAAAAAATCCAGCCTCCATGTATATCTGTTCTGAGTCCATCCTAAGTAAAGCAATATCTGCCTCCTTTTAAAGAAATTACTAATGAAATACCTTAAAGTTCTTCAGACAAAAGTGGCTGAAGAGGGGGAAATGCCATTCTCTTTCTCCAGTAGCCTAAGAAGTCATTAGAAGGGCCCCAGCCTGGAGCCTCAGGGAGCCTTATGAGTCCCCCATGACCCATCCAAGAGGGGAGTCTTCCTCCCTATTATAAGACTTTGTGTTTAATAATACACGATAGGGCTTGTTCTTCTACCCCATTCTTACCTGTGTTTCCAGAGCCCTTTGAAAGCATAAATAAATGATAGTTGACTGATCCCCTTTCCCCAGGATTTTGCCAGTGCTGAGAATCTTGAAAGTTTTCCAAGACATGATTTGCCACTACAAATGCCAAGTGGGGGAGTTCCTGCCCTCTCCTATTCATAGTGGTGCTTGATAATTCAAAGTGCCAACTCCTTCCAACAGAGTCAGGCAGACGAACGAGCTGTCACAAATCTTCAGATGATAGAGCTGTGCGGTGGGCTTTTCAAACAGCCCAAGCCTTTGCAGGTGGGAGACCTTTGCTCAGCAAGGAAGTTTTCCAGACCTCCAAGATGCTACACCCAGAGAGCCTGCAGGGACCACCATGTGACTCTGAGGGACAGAGCGAGGGAAGGCGCCCAGAGGAACATTACTGCTGTTCCAACTCTGTCAGCCAACCATTGCCCCTCTTCCACCACCTCTTCTACCCACATTCTCCAAAGCATGTGAATTAGCCTCTCTGACAGCGAGATAGCTATTTCCTGGGCCGTACCCTCAGGTTACAAATCCTCTGATCATCCACTGGATGTTTAGAGGGTTAGGACGGGGAGCGGGGGAGGAGAGGTGCAGTGTGGGGAATCCAACCTTGGAAAGTAATTAGAAGCCAAAGAAGAAAGAGGGGAACTTCCAGTTTCCAGGTCCATATGTAAGAAGCTTAGAAGTCACCACTCCATTCTGAGAAATGGAATATTACCTGCCATATCGGTAAACAAAGATGTCATGGTCAGCAGTGACTGCTGCCCTCCAACGTGAGCCAGTGAGCCCTGAGGAAACTCAGGATGTGAAAACACAGGGATACTGGCCCCAGGTAGCTGAGGTGCACGTCAAAGGTATGATTTCAGTGAGCCCAGACTCTTGCATCTTCCCATACATAGAAAAGCGCTAAATTCCTTAACTTGAGATATCCGGTTTTCTTTCATTAACAATCATCTTTTGACGGTCAGACTACCTGCCCTTTGTTGCAAAACTTCTCTATAACCTGGCTCCCCCCTCGCCTCCCTGGAGCAGTTTTCTCAGGGTTACTGAGATGCTGCCTCCCAGGCTTGATGTCCGAAAAATTCCCGCTGAATAAAACGTAACTCTCAACATTTAGGTTGTGAATATTTTTTAAGTCAGCAATCCTAACAGCAAGTAAAACGCTGAACAGACGGAAAAAAATCAACAATACTTCTTGCATCGGTACGAGAGCGGGGGACACAGGGCAAACCACTGCCCTTAAGACAGACGGGTGAATACAGGAGTCACAACTTACCAGAGCGAGGCTCGGGAGAAGAAACAGCAGGAGCTAGTGCCCAGGTAGGACGCGTGTAATGAGCGAGCTGCCGGAGACTCAGTGTAGACAACTCTGACAGTTAAAAACTTCAGAGTGACCAAGTCACGGTCGGCCCACAACACACAGGGAGACTTCCCGCTAGGAGCTCAACCAGCTTCCCGCAGCAAATATATGAGAAAAATTCCCGCGAGCTTCCCGCAGAGGGAGGGGCAAAGGAACCATTTTTAAATTGACCGGAGCTGCTGTGCTTCTCAACAAGGCCTGCCCGCAGGTGAAGCCAGTTAACCAGAGCCTGATCCGCTGGGCTATTATTATCGGAGCCTAATTGACCTGGGGAAGGGAAATACCCAGCTCCAGCTGGCTCTGGCTTCCACGTGGAAGAACAGAAATGTCCAGCTCAGGCCCACTCTAGCCTTCATGTCTCACCTAAGAAGGGAGGATAAAACTGAGAAACACTTGTGAAGTTCGCAGTTCAGAGGCACAGGCTCCCTAAAACACGGAGACCTACTTAAAGGACTAGAGAATGCTTTCCCCTCCCCTCACACCTCACCACCACATTACTGAAGGCCTATTTTCAGTACTTCCTTTTACCTGGTATATCATGTCCAGCTATCAAGAAAAAATTACAAGGCATACCAAAAGGCAAAAAACACAATTTGAAGGGACAGAGCAAGCAACAGAACCAGATATGGCAGGAGTGTTGGAATTACCAGGCAGTGTTTTAATTAGCAATTAAAACAACTCTAATTATTACACTAAGCGTCCTAATGGATCAAACAGACAGCATGCAAGAACAGATGGTCAATGTAAGCAGAGAGATGGAAATCCTAAGGAAGAACCAGAAAAGAAATGCAAGAGATAAAAAACCACTGTAACAGAAATGAAGAATGCCTTTGATAGGCTCATTAGTAGATGGGACACAGCTGAGAAAATAATCTTGGCGCTAGCGCCTATATCAATAGAATCTTCAAACCAGAAAGGAAAAAAACAAAGACTGAAAGAAAAAAAAAAAACCAGAATATCCAAGGACTAGGGGACAACTACAGAAGGTGTAATACACACATAATGGGAATATCAGAAGAAGAAGAAAGAGAAAGGAACAGAAGACATATTTGAAACAATAATGACTGAGAATTTCCCCAAATATCAGACATCAAACCACTAATTTAGGAAGCACAGAGGTCGCACACCAAGCAGGATAAATGCAAAAAAAAAAAAAGAGAAAAAACTGCACCTAGGCATAGCATTTTCAAATTGCAGAAAATCAAAGATAAAGAAAAAATTCTGAAAGAAGCCAGAGGAAAAAAATACCTTACCTATAGAGGAACAAAGATAAGTTCAAAGCGTTATCGAAGGGTTCCCTAGATATTTTTGCTAGTTCTCAGCAACTTTCTGACCAACAAATACTCAAAATACTTTGCACATTCCCAAAAGAGTGAAGGAGACCTACTCTCTGTTTTGGGAATGTGAAAAGCTGGGATGAAGAGTAGATTGGGCCTTCCGGAAGTGCATAAACTGTAATGGCCCAAGGTGAACACACACTTCCTCTTCAACATCCATCTCCCGCTCCTGGTGTCACAGGTGCCCTCAGCCATGGGCTACTCCTGGGCCTCCTTCACAAGGAATCTGCTTTCACCTAGTGTTACATCATCATACCATCCTGTAATCCAGGGATGTTTGCATTTTAACTGGGGACTGAAGAACCTTCCAGACTCAACAGTTCATCCCTAAGGTAGCTGGAATATAGCAGGATACCTTATTTTCAATCACACAGGTTTCTAGAAGACTCAGAATTCTAGGCACTATGGCAAATGGGAACAAAGACAAACATTTTTAGAAGAAAAAAATGTCTGTTTATCATTGGCACCCCAGTAGCAGCAAGCATACCCAGCACCCAGATCTTGGTTTCTAAATACGGCTCTCCAACAAAAGGAACCAGGGCTCCTTGAAGAAGTAGTTGATTCCAGGTCTAGGCAAGAAAAACGTGAGATGATCCTGGAGCATCTTGTGGTACCAGAAGGTAAGAATGTGCTCAGAAAGGATGAAAGAGCATAGAAACCAACATGAAAGTATTCCCAATGGCCAAAGCCGGTACATACTGAACAATAAAATAAATAACAATGTTTAATTGTAATCCATAGACTAAAGTAAATGTACATGAGTCTATTCTCATATTTTAAAATAATTGAACAAATAAGTAAATTGGCAAGAAGGTATAGCTCTTTCAAAAAAAATTCCAATTAATAAACGTAGAAGGAAATATAAAATCACCATTAGTAATAATTACTGCAGGCAAAAAATCACCAATGGATGCTAAAATTATTGGGCAAAAGCTTAAGATAAACAATATTTGCATAGTCTAAAAGTATCCCCCCAAGACATTAATTAATTACAAAAGGAAATACAGTAACTTTACAGTGGAAACACCCTTCAGACATACCTTAAATCAGGGATTGAGGAAAAAGCACTAGTCATAAAATTTATTGAGGTCATGTCACCCTGGCATCAGATCAGGGCCCCACCCTTCTGACCTCATTTAACCTTAATTACCTCCTAAAAGCCCTATCTCCAAACACAGTCACAGTGGGTATGGCTTCAACATATGAATTTGGAGGGGAGACAATTCCATCCACAGCATTTTCCAGAAATATATAACCACAATCTATCCATGAAAAACCATTAGACAAACGCACATCGTCTGTGAAACAACTGACCAGTACTCTTCAAACACATCAAGGTCATGAAAGACAAAGAAAGACTGAGGAACTGTCATAGGTTGAAGGATTTGAGGACTTTTCAGTGCAACATGGGATCTGGGATTGAATCCTGTAACAGGAAAAAGACAGTAACGGAGAAACGGGTTAAATCGGAATAAAGTCTATAGTTATTTGTGTTTTATCAATGTTAATTTCTTGGTTTTGATCATTGTCCTATGGCTGGATAAGATGTCAACATTAGGGCAGCTGGGTAAAGCATATCTGAAATGCTCTGTGCTCTTTTTGCAACTTTTCTCTAAGACTAATACGATTTCAAAATTAAAAGTTTCTCTAAATGTCCCTTCACATCCCGTACCTTGCAATAGTGGTGGGAATAGAGAACTAAATCATCGCCCATGTTTCCTTTGGGGGGCCGGGGTGGGGCGATGGTGCAGAAGGGAGTGACTGCACAGTTCTTCCACCCAACAGGAGGAGAGAGGGAGCTAGGAAACGGAAAGATTCAAAGCGAAAGACAGATTTAAAAGCTAATTTCATGGAGACTGATGTGGAGCACAGAATCCGTAATAAGGGAGCTGAGCGCTGGCCTATTTCCAGGTGTCCAGCTCAGAGGCGGGCCAGGCACCTTTATTTTAAGACTGTCAGCTGTTTGTGTCCACAAAAGAGAAAGAGGGGACGCTGCTTCCACGTGAACAGCCCTGTGGTCGCTCTCCCTCCCAGCTGGTTGGTTCTGTGGCTCTGAGGGCTTCGAGCCTGATTATCGTGGGGATTAGCACCTGATGGTCTGGGAGGCCCAGATAATTCTGTTTATTTAGGACAATCGGCTGTAAAGTGGGTGGCCAACCCCCTCTCTCCCACACCCAACTCTCCATCTTTCAACTCTGGGCTTCTAAGCACTTCTGTCATTGCTGTCGTTCATTTTACAAAGGCTTTTTTGAGTACCTACCTTGATTAAGGCATAAAGAAGTCCCAGAAGATAGAAAATACGTCTCGGCTAGGAATGGAGCACCAACACATAGTAGGCTCTCAAAAAAGGACTTGCGTGCCCTCAGTGCATAACGTCCAGGAAGCTTTTCTACTGACATTGTGGTACTTCTGGCCATAATCTCTGAGGCACAGTGGCCAGACTATAAATTGCTGCGCTGAGGAATAGCTGTAAACGTTTCTAAAGATGCGATCCTTAATGGAATGACTCCTCTGTACAAGATGCACCATGAACCCTAGATAAAAAGTAAAAAAGACTAATAATAATAATAGCTTTTATTGAGTGTTTACCGTGTGCCATGTATGTAAACCTCCCAAGAACCCTATGAAGCAAGAACAATTATAATCCCCGGTCGGCAGATGGCTAGTAACTAGCAGAGCCTGGATGCAACCCAGGTAAATGGAATGGAGTCCATGCGCTTAACCGTTAGGCTCCCCTTCCTTCACATTCCTCACTTCTGGTCCAACCTGACTGAGGAACTTTGGGCGACTCTTTAAAATTCTCTGGGCCCTGATTACCTGCTTATAAGAAGGGGATAATAATTCCATCTTGCCTACATCAAAGGGTCTATTACCTAAGAGAACATTTATAAAAGGTGAACACATAGTAGATCACAAAGAAATTCCCTAAAATTTCAGGGACTCTATAAAGAGACCACATCGTTGACCATAACGCAATTAAATCCAAAATCAGCCCCCCAAACATAAAAAGATAGTTGGGACTTATTTTAAATTAATGTGCTCATAAATAAGTCATGGGTTAAAGAAAGTTAAGTCTCATTAAAACAACAAACTGATTATATATTTATCCACAAAATCTAATTCCTAAGCTGCAGTGGGGAAAAAGTGAGAAACAGCCTATTTTTGACTTCAGGACTCCCAAAAGATCTAGACATTATGGGAACCAGGAAGCAAGGATGGAGAAAGGTCTGCAAATAGGAGGATTGACTGAAAGTGGGTTTAGGAAGCATGTAGCCCTCAGGGTACCTTCCCTCTGCTCAGCCAGTGACTGCCCCTCCCATCTCCTCCTGTCCAACAGCCCGGAAGGATGTGCATTTGCTAGAGACAGTAAGGCAGTGGGTCTCTGGCCCAGGGAACACTAGGCATGGCTGAAGGTTTTAATACTGAAAACAGCAGATTCAGTCAAACTTATACTGAATATTGACACTCTCTCCTCTCAGCCCTAGCGGTCTTCCTGGACTCTCAAAATGCCAGTACCAGGTGTGTATGCTTCAGGCAAGACCTTGAAAGAGGCTTCACTGACAAATCTCAACCTAAGGATTCTGAAATTCAGGGTCCCCCAGGAACTGGCCCAGCCAGAACCCGTTACAGTGACCCTGACAGTCAATAATCCCTACTAATGGGCTCAGGGCTGCCAATCACCTTTTTTTTTTTCTTATCGTGGTAAATTATATATTACATAAAATATGCCATTTTAACCAGTTTTAAGTTCAGTAAACTTTAAGTGTACAGGCATTAAGTACATTCACAATGTTATACAATCACCACCACTATTTCCACAATTTTCATCACCCCAAACGGAAACTCTGTACTCATTAAGCAATAATTCCCACTCCCCACTGCCCCTCAGCCCCTAGTAACCTCTATTCTACTTTCTGTCTCTATGAATTTGCCTATTCTCAATATTTCATATAAGTGAAATCATACAATATTTGTCCTTCTGTTTCTGGCTTATTTCCCTTAGTATAATGTTTTCAAGTTTCATCCATGTTGTAGCATGTATCAGAATTTCATTCCTTTTATGGCTGAATAATATTCCATTGTATGTACATACCCCATTTTGTTTATCCATTAATCTGTCGATGGACACTTAGGCTGTTTCCACTTTTTGGCTATTATGAATAATGCTGCAGTGAACACTGGTATGCAAGCATCTGAGTCCCTCTTTTCAATTCTTTTGGGTATTCCAATCACTTTTTAATTCTTCATAGTCATGAAGTGACAACCAAGGATCGCCAGACATTTGAGGAAAGCATTTATAATGAAGGACAAAACACAAACAGAAAAAAAAGAAACTTGGAGGAAACAAAGACTATCCCGAGAGAAGAAAACAAAGCAAAAAAACTGTGAATATCCTAAGAAAGATAAAAAGAAGACACTGCATCTATAAAATATGAATCGTATGCTCTAAAGATGGAACTTTCAGAGAGCACAAAACAGTAGTTCTTAGGAAATAAATGTATAGGGCAGAAATAAAATGCTCAATGAATAAACATTTTAAAAGTTGAGGAAATCACCCAGAAAATAGAAAGACAAAGAGACGAAAATAGGGGGGAAAGAGAATAAAAATAGAAACCCTAAAGAGGAGAGGTAGCATCTGAGCAAATAGAAGCTCTATAGATGAGAGAGGAAACAGAAAATAAAATAACAAAAAGATTAATAAAATAACGTAAATAATAACAGAAAATAAATTGTTATTACAATCAAGAAAATTTCCCAGAACACTTGCACACTGTTGGTGAGGTTATAAACTGGGTCAGCCACCATGAAGCACCATATGGAGGTTCCTCAAGAACTTAAAAATAAAATTGCCATATGATCCAGCAATCCCACCTCTGGGTGTATATCCAAAGGAAATGAAAACAGGTTACCCAAGAGACAGGTATGCACTCCCATGTTGTTGCAGCATTATTCCCAACAGCCAAGATATGGAAACAACCTCAGTGTCTATCAGTGGATGAATGGATAAAGATGACATGGTATATATATACAATGGAATATTGTTCAGCCATAAGAAAGAAGAAAATCCTGCCGTTTGCAAGAACGTTTATGGACCTAGAGGACTTAGGCTAAGTGAGATAAGTCAGAGAAAGACAACTACTCTATGATATTTTTTTATACGTGAAATCTTAAAAAACCTAAAATTGTAAAAGCAGAGAGTAAAGTGGTGGTTACCAGGGTCTGGAGGGTGAGGGGGGTAGCTGGAAATGGGAGAGCTGTTGTTTAGGGTACGTACTTGCAACTAATAGATAAATAAATCCCGGAGACCTTATACAGCTAGTCCCCAACTTACGATGATTTGACTTACAATTTTTTGACTTAATTATGGTGCAAAAGCAATATGCATTCAGTAGCCGCAGCTCCCAGTCGGACATGTGAACACAAAGGTAAACAATCAATACAATTACAACCATTCTGTTCCCAGACAACCATTCTGCTTTTCACTTTCAGCCAAGTATTTGATAAATTACCTGAGATTTTCAACACCTTATTATAAAATAAGCTTTGTGTTGGATCATTTTGCCCAACTGGCAGCTTACGTAAGTGTTCTGAGCACGTCTAAGGTAGGCTGGGCTAAACTATGCTGTTTAGTAGGTTAGATATATTAAAGTAATTTTCGACTAATGATATTTTCAATTTACCATGGGTTTATCAGGAGGCAACCCCATCGTAAGTCAAGGAATATCAATACACAGTACAGTGATTAGAGAGAATAAAACTGTACTGTAATCATTAAACTTGCTAAGAGGCTAAATCTGAATTGTTCCCAGCCCTAGAAGAAATGATCATTATGTGAGGCAACAGAGGTGTTAGCTAACGTTACCATGGCAATCACATTGCAATATAAATGTGTCAAATCAGTATGTCGTACGCCTTAAACTTACACAATGTTGTATGGCAAATAAATCTCAAATTTTAAAAAAGTAAAGAAAATATCCCAGAGCTGACACAGGTGAGCTGGGCTCATACCAAGGCACATCACCATGGAACCTTCAGAGCACTGCGGACGGACAGAAGATCCTACAAGCTTCCAAAGAGAGGAACACAAAATCACATACAAAGGGTCTGGAGTCCGGGTGACTTCTGACTTTTCCCCAGCAACTCTGGAAGCCGGTGGACAATGGAGTAATGTCTTCAGACTAGTTCGGGACAACAGTTTCTGCCCTAGAAATCTTTTCCGTTATTAAAGGCACTTGTGCCGCACACACCCAGATGTGAGATTTCACTGCGGCGTTGTTCTCCTCCACCCGGGTTCAGCTACCCACCTTCTACCGCCACGGGTTTGCCACAACCACAAATGGCTTGTACTGTTTTTTATCCATTTCTTCCTTAAATTAAGTCACGTTTTCTTACTTTTATCTTTTGTGACAAAGTAAAAGGCAAATATGAAAATAAAATAATTTTAAAAAACAAAAGCGATGATTTCAAGTTCTGAACGGCTCCTGTTGGCTTCCCAAGGCTCTGATCCTGGAGCCTCCCTCTGCATGAAGAAGGAGGACTAGCAAAGTTAGAGAGGTGTGAAAGGCCAGTGCCCTGATAACTCTTTTGATGTAACCAAGAAGACTGAAAGAGATCTGCAGGGACTAATTGTCTCCATCAGTTGAAGTTATATGATGCCACCTCAGTGCACCCCCTCCACCCCACGCCCAACCATTCTACCAGCTTCCTCTTAAAAATGCCACACCAAAAGGACACAGAGGCTGCATCCCACTCGCCAGCAAGTCTTCAGCACGACCAGTTGGCCTGTGTCTATGTAAAGAACAGCACTAAGCGCCTTTAGACCCCACCGGGCCTAAGACTGGACAAGAACACTAAACCCTGTTTCGGTTTCAAACTGTTTATCTCTGTTCTTCAAAGCTCTGAAACCAGAAGAGGCCCTTCCTGCAAAAGGGCAGGTTTCCTCTTGGGGACCAAAACCAGAGCTTGCTGCAACCAGCCCCCGCCCGCATCTTCAAGTTGACTCCAGTCATCTCAGTTTGCCACTTCACAGAGTGGCCTCTGCAGGCCTCTCCCTGCAGGTTTGGGCCACGTGTAAACGGTGGCTTCAGGGGCCTCTTGGGGCCTCTAGCAACACTTGCAGTTTCCCTCTGCGTTAACACAACCACTGAGGCTGGTCTCCAGAGACTTGAAGACTCACTGGTCCCTGACAGAGACAGGCGGCTTCATAACTATGAGTGCTCAGTACACTCTCTGGCAAAGCTAAGCCAGGTCTCAGACTGCAAGACTCTATGTGGCCTGCACTGTCTGTCCCCCCATGACCCACTCCAGCCATGAGACAGGTACAAGCAAAGTCTGGTAGTCAAGACACCAAGGAGAGATTCTAGGAGTTGTGGTTATGTTAAGTCAACAAGAAGCTTTTTAAACATTACTCTTGGCCTGACTAACAACAGTAACTGCTGTGCTAAAGCATGTAACTTGGAGGCCCCAAAGCAGCGTGGCCCCTAGAGGCCTCTTTCATCTGGATTTTTTTCTATAAATGTTGGCGAACCCTGCAGTTCACCCTTAGACAATCTCTCATCTTTTCCATTCATCCTCTCTCCCTTGTCAGATCATCCAGTCTCATGGTTTAAATGGTTAAGTAGCTTGTTCAACGTCCCATACCTAGGAAATGGCCAAGTATTCAACTGGAGTCCATTTGGTGTCAAAGCCTATGTTTTAATCACCATTCCTGAAGGATGACTATTTTGGGGTCTTACATCAATCTGGGATAGTCAACCTCTTGGGCTGTCCTTGCCTGTTCTGCTCTGATGGACTCGTTTGTCCTTCCCAACCCAACAAAGAGAAGATCCAGGTGAGCTTCAGCTTCAGAAATGCAGCCTTCCATTCTCTCCCACTCACCGGCGTCCATACCCTGGGCTCCTGGGCAGGGTTAAGCAGCATTGAGGCTGCCAGCCCTCATCCACCAGCAGGCAAGGGCTGGTGAGCTCTGGCCCTGAAAGTTTAAAATAGCCGTCTTGTCCCAAGGGTGTGCCAAGCGCTCAGAGCCAACACTGGGCCCTGGTGGAGACTGACTGAGGACCAGGAACAGTTGCATTCACAGGATTTCACAGGGGCTCTTGGGGAGGAGGCCCCACAGTTAATTTGAAACTGTCTTTGGTGATATCTGTGGTTAAACCCAAGGGACATGGTGAAGGGTGCCAGTCACCCCAAACATGTGGAGCTGGTGAGGTCTGTTGTTTGACACATTCTAGATATTGAGAATGAGTCATGATTGGGTACAGGAAGCAGTGCAGGGGCACCAAATGTGAATCTCCTCTCTGTTGACGCTTACAGCACTCAAGAAACTAACATTTAGTGAGAGCCTATTACATGCCGGGCACTTTATTTGCACACTTCACCTCCAAAACCCTGTGTGGTAGGTATTGATATCCTTACTTTGCAAATGAGAAAACTGAGGCTCTGAGAGATTGCAAGTGGTGAGGCTCAGCCTCAAATCGAGTCTGTCATATCCGAAGCTCAGACATGAACTTGCGTTACACAAATGTGCCTTATGGGAAGACAAGTGCCCTTTAACTCCAAGGGAGCTTTATATCTCAGGAAAGTAACATGTTTCTAACCAGATATGTCCATAGTACTATCCAAGTTACCAAAACCACAACAACAAAACAACTTTCCTATCTGGAAAAAAAAGGAGTTTATTTATACTGGGGAGCACAGAACTTGGAACAGATGAACGGCCTGAGTGGGAGGGTACAGAGGCGGTAGCCCCCTCCCCCTGCGGTGGAAAAAAAAAACACTTGCCCACCCTAGAAAGCTGCTCCTAATGTCTTTCCCTGCACCCAAGAGGTGTCCCTTTAGGTTGTTTAAAATATTTATAACTGCAAGAGTCTCTGCAAATTTCTCATGTTAGACTGACCTAGTGGAGAGGGATTGCTTAATCTGGTTCCTCACTGCTGTGGCTGCTGGGAGGATCTAGATCATTTACAGGAATGGGGGATGCAGCTTGAGCAACTCTAAAGCAGTTATCAGAGTTGGTCTTTCCATAGCTCATAAATTTGTTTGTTAATAGCTCTACCATCAATTCACCGAGTCACATCTGCATCTCAGTTAATGCTACATATCAGGACCCCCATCTGTGAAATGGGAATAATGTAAGACTCTCCAGATGGGAGAATCCTCCAGCAGCAATCTGGTTTATCCCCCATGCCAGGGACCACCACGCTTTCCACAAGGTGAAGGAGGAATTCCATTCTTGACGGTGTTTCTCAACTCTCCTATAAGTACTTCCCAGGGTCTAAACATCCCACAAAGAAATTTTTTCTTACATCTGATTTCAAATCCTCCAGGGAAATTCCAGCTCATTTTTTCTCTCTGAAGATAGAAAATCCTTCTCACAAAAGATTTAAATATATTCAAATAACATGACAAAATCAGGAAAGAAAATGTTGTAAAATATTCAATCTTACCAGCCCACCTTCACTTTCATTTCTGTGCATCCTCTTCCAAATTTTATCCATGTGTGTAAATATTTTCAATTATTATAATCCTAACACAGGCACCATTTTGTAAACTCCCCTTCTCATTGAAACACTTCTTCACACACAAGCTAATTTTCATCTCTATCTTTTAGGCAAATCCTCAGTAGTGTACTATCCTTCCTACACAGATTATTCCTGGAGTCCTCACCCATAGTCTGGAAAAGAGAGAAAGAGTACTTTTGTTTGAGGGGTGTGTTTGTCTGTTCAGTAAGAAGATGGGACTCATTGAGCCAGTTTACCTCATCTTGCCATATCTTCCTTGAAACCAACAACATTTATGTATAAGATGGATGGTCGAGGTTACGTCAAAGCTTTCTTGTTTTAAGATTAGGGTCCCTGTTCCTTACCTCCTAATCAACCCAGATATGGACTCGTAATTCACCTGCTTAGTTTTCAGTATGCCTTGACCATGAACATTAATGGTTGCTCCATGCTACCCTGGGAAGGGAACAAAGAACTGCAGGGCTCTGGATTAAGTAAGACGTCCTCCCCAGTTGTCACAAAAACATTCACGTCAGTGTTTAGCATCTGCAAACTGAGCTCTTTCTTGACATTACAGGTCTGCTAAGCTCTGGTTTGCTGAGGACAGGGTCCCACCTAACGCTTGTGTCCCCATTAGGAGACAGAGTATGTATGGAACACCCTTTCTACTTCAAGTTCTTTCAGTTAAACATCACATCCATGGCCAGGTGACAAGGTTGTTCTCAGTATAACTCACTGGCTGCTGAATTGGGAATAAGACCTCCATTATGCTTCTGGTTACAGTTAAATAAGAGGGAAATATGAGGCCTTCCCTGAGCATATCCTGGGAACTAATTTTTTTTTTAACAAAGACAGTAAAATTAGAGCACCAGCCCTCAGAAATAGCAACAAGAAAGGAATGCATATATATAGGAAAATAAATGCCCACCCAGAATAAAAAGTTGATTTCAGTTTATGAGTATAAGACTAAATAAGTGAGACTCCACGGAGCATAATATCGAGCCCCACCTGACTCCCAACCTTTCTTCCACCCAGCACTTGGGAAAAGATGCCATCTCTCAACTTGGAACAATTCTTATTGGCAATCCAATTTCTGAGTGTCATTGTGTGCCCTTCTGCAAGCATAAAGACACAACGACTTTCTGGCAGATGGCCCCAGGAGAATTGTCAGACATCCTGATAAATAGGAATCATTCCCATTTTCAGTGTTTGACCACACATTTCAATGCCAATCTTCTATAATTTTATGATGTCCACACTGACTTTTCCCAATAGCCAGGCATACAGCCAAGAGTGAGTGAGCATCTCTACCCCTTACTGTGTAAGTCCTGCTCCTCTCAGAATAATGGACAAGGAGGCTTTTTCACAATGGTGTGCAGCTTGTAAGAACTGACTGTTAAATTTTCAATAATTTTGTGAGCAGGTTGATATCACTGTGATAGCTGGAAATCAGCCATGGTGAGATGATTTACACCACAGAAATTGGCAGATACGACAGATCAGTGCCAGTTTTTAAACATTCACCAGCACATCAAGCTTGTTATTGAACTCTTGGGATTTTATAGACATTCAGAAAGGGTCAAAGCTTGAGCTATTTTATTTTTAAATTCTCTCCAGAAAAGACCAGCAAAGATAGAAACAGAGAGTCCTAAAATGTTGCGATTGGAAGGGATGCTAGAGGTCACCTAGTGAAAATATTGTGGCCAAGAAAGGTGACAGGAATGTCACACTGCCAGTTACAGACAAAGAGGACAAGACCCAGATCCCTCATCTCCAGGTCACCATTCTTTGCAAAGTCCCAAACAGACTCCAAAAAAACAAGCAAAAGACAGTCATTGCTTTCACTCCATTGTTAAGGAAGTAAACTTTCCCATCTTAAAAATGAAACACTTGATTTTCACCATGACTTTCCTCAAGCTAAGAAGCAGGTGGGTCAAGAATTTCCCAAGCATTTCATGGAAAAGAGCCACTTCCTGCTTCACTTGAGATTTCCAGATGGGGAGTGAGAACTGTTCTGAGCAGGTGAAGCATTGGCCTCCAGGCAATGGTCTTAGTCAGTGGGGCTGCTGTGACACAGCACCATAGACTGGGTGGCTTATAAACAGCAGACATTTATTTGTTATGGTTCTGAATGTTGGAAATCTGCGATCAGGGTGCCAGCACAGTCAGGCTCTGGAGAGAACCCTCTTCCATATTGCAGACTGCTGACTTCCCATTGTGTCCTCACATGGTGGAAATGGGACAAGAGGGCTCTCTGGGGTCCTTTTTATAAGGGCACTAATCCCATTCAAGAGGGCTCCACCCTTATTATCATATTACCTCCCAAAGGCCCCACCTCTAAATACATCACACTGGGGGTTGGGATTTCAAGTATGAACGTTGCAGAAGCATAAACATTCAGTCCACTGCAGGGCTAGTTCAGGTTGCTGGAGTCTTAAGAGTTAATACCTAAGTGACACCTCTGAGTTCAAGCAGTACTGAATTCCCTGAGCCCCTATAATGCTGAGGAGATAAGGTCCCTGCCCCTTCTTCTACTACAAGCTAACCTGGCACAACTATCTTCAGGCTACCCACGTTGGCGGCCTGGGAAGCACATCAGAATCTCTGCCTGTAAGGGCCCTAAATCTTCATCACCCTGAGGGCTTGGGGAGCTGGGTAGGGAATGGACTGTGACTCCCATTTTGTGGTTTGTGGCAGAGGAGGTTCAACAACTTTTCCAAGTTTACAAGAAAGACAAGGCAAAACTGGGAACTTCTGACTTCTGGATTTATTCAGGCTGGAAAATAATTGAGAGCATCTCAAAGAATAACAGTAAAGTGTTAACGAGCTAATTAGCACTTGTGCATTGTTTGTTCATAGTTCATATGGGACCAGCGTACCTGCCTTTGGTACTTAGAAGTTTGTTCTAGACACTTAATTAAATAGAGTATTAAATATTCAAAGGAAAAACTTAGGTGTTAGATTATATGGGTGATTTTACAAAAAATTACAGAATATTTTATAAGAAAAGTACATTTAAGTCAATGCAGTCTAAAATGGCTGATACTCAAGTTCCTCTTGAAGTAAATGTAACCACGGGTCCTATGCGACTTTAAACAGATGTTATCGGCCATGTTGTGACAGACATTTTCAATACATCCATAGCACCTAGTAGGACTTAATCCACCTCATTGACATTAACTGTGTGACTTGGATCTATTTCAGTGAAAGGAAATCATTGCCGTGCTCTGAGGAGTCTTCGTTGCATCACTGCTTCCATTAATTTCAACATTCAGTGAGTGCCTACTGTTTCCAGGAAACAGCCGGCTTCTCAAACTGTAAGGTACGTAAGAGTCCCCTGGGCATCTCCTTGCTAAAATGCAGATTCAAACAAGCTCCCAGGTGATGTCAATGCTACTGGTCCAAGGACCAGACTTCAAGCAGCAAAGAGCTGACAACAGAAATAAAATGATCAACAAAGACAAAGTCTTTGTACCTTAGGATTATAAACAGGCACATAGGAAATTTCAATATAATGTTGGTGGTACAATAGAGACACCAAATACCCAGACTCTGGGGCACCAAGAAGAGATATCTAATAGCTAGGGAGGGAGGGATGCCAAGGAAGTCTTCTGGAGAGAAAAGGAGGAAAAAAACAGGGGTGGCTTTGTATCAATATCTCTGGTTACAGTGTTTAGAATTTTTTTGATAAGCGGCAAGGAGACCCTAAGGGTTATTGCATGTGGAAGCCATATGGCTTAAGCTGTGTTTAGAAAATCACTCTGGAGCCACTGATGGAGGTTGGAGGAGACATCCTTGATTCTTTCCTTTTCAAGTCCTATTGATTCTGCATCCCAATTATATTTCAATTGTATCCACTTCTTTCCATCTCCTCTGCTAGTCCCTTAGGGCAGCCATCATTTCTGACCTGGAATAATGCAATCACCTCCTAACTACTAACTGTGCTCCTATAACCTATTTCCATGCAGCAGCTAGAGTAATCTGCTTTGAAGGTAAATCAGATCAGGTTACTCTCCTGATGAAAATCCTCCAATGGCTCCCCCTTACATCCTAAATCCCCAAACCTACCCATGGCCTATATGGCCCAACACAATCCTACCTCATCCGAGACTATTCTTCCCTTCACCTGACATCCTCCAGCCACGCCAAACATGGACCTGCCTCAGAGCCCTTCTACTTGCTGTTCTCTCTACCCAGAATCCTCATTCTTCAGGTATTCCAGAGACAGGTTCTTTTTCATCATTCAGGTCTCTGCTCAGATGTTACCCACCCAGACAAGGCTACTCTGAATATCCAAATTTCGTTCAACCCATCAGTTAGCTTCTATTCTATTATTTTGTCTTTGGAGCACTTACTAGTATCTGGAATTATTTAATGTAGATTTATTTAGTGTATAATAGATTTAATTATATAGTAACCTACATATCACTCCAACACAGGCTCTATTCTGTTTACCAGTAAATCCCCAACCCCAGTAGTACATATGGTAGGTGCTCTATAAATGTTTTGACTGAATGGATTTGCTGGAGGTAAGATAGGTGCCAAGGAGACCTATTAGAAAGCTTTTGGAATCATCCAGACAAGAACAGAGGAAGCCTAAACTAAGGTATTGGTAACAGAGATGAAGAGATAATAGGTTGAGAAACATTTAGGAAGCAGAATCAATAGGACTTGGTGATTGAAGAGGTGGAACATGTGAATAAAGGAAAAAATAAAGACGACTTGATGACTTCTATCTAATGCATTAGTGAGTGGCAGTGTCACTAAATGAGGTAGAGAATTCCAGAACTAGAGAATGATGAGTTCAGTTATGGATAAGATAAATTTGAGGTTCTTCTGGAATATCCAGATGGAGATGAATATACAGGTCTGGAGCTTGGGAGAGATGTCTGTACTGAGGATATAAATTGGGGATTTGTCAGTATCCAGATAGTGGTTAGACTGCTCAGAGAGAATACATATAAGAAGAAGATGAATGCACAGCAGATAAAATCTTGGGGTGCACCAATTAGATGGTAGGTAAAGAAAGTGGAGCCCACAATGGGATAGTCAAATAGAGATGATGAGAACCCGGACATTTTTCTCTATGTCAGGGAAGCCAAGGGAACATAAAAGTTTCCAGGAAGCAGGAATGATTAATGGTGTTAGATTTAGCAGAGAGGTCGAGGAAGATAATGAATGGAAAGTACCCGTTGGATTTAGCAATTAGGTGCTCAGAGGCTCCTAACATTCAATAGAACTGTGTAGGTAGAAGTCAAATTGTAGTATAATGAAGATCGAATCGGGGAAGAGATGATTAAAAAATGGTATAATGAGGAGGAGATGATTAAAAAATAAGTCTTTCAAGAAGTTTGAATGAGAATGGAAGGAGAAAGAACAGCAGCTAAAGAGGTCACAGGAAGGTATTGTTTGAGCATGTTTTTAACGATGGGAAAGACTTAAATACAGTATGTTTGTGTGCTAAGGGTACAAAAGCCAGTAAGGAAGGGGAGGTTGAATATAGGAGAGGGGAGCTAAGTGATGGAGCAAGAGCCTAGAGACGGAGGGGAGGGTTAGATGATGGGATCTAGGACACAGGCAGTGGCATCAACCTTCCACAGAAAGAGGGACGCTCTATGCTGAGTCAAGAGAGATGAAGGGAATGGTGGAATGAGATAAGTAAATGAGATTAAGAAAATAACATGGCCTTGACCTCCTCAGTAAAATAGGAAGTAGACAGATAGTTTAGATTTTTTCATACAAGCAGCAACATAAAAACAATAGGAGCCTAGAAGTCACGTCCAGGCAGCCTGTGCTTCTAACATACCTCTGAACGTGGGAGCCTTGGGGACCCCAGACACATGGTCTATACCTGCCTCCCATTTTGGTGTCACCTCCCATTTACTCTGCTACCAAATGCAACCCAGCTTCCATCCATACCACTCCACTGAAACAGTGCTTACCGTGGACATCTGTATCAAACAACACACATGAGTTGTGGGAGTTGGGTGTCATAAGTATGTCCTGAGTATCAGTGTGGTCAGTCCCAGCATGGCTTTCCAACCATCTGGATCATGTACTTTCATTTATGATTCAAGATGTGTCTCAAGAAATTTCTTCAGAAAACCACATGGCCTTTACTGAATATCAGTTCTATTACCTAAAGGCTAAAGTGTAGCTTCCATGACTTCAACAAATGCTAGCTAATAGATCCAAACCCTAGGGCCGAAGTCAGCAAGCTATGGCTCGTAGGCCAAATTCAGCCCAATGCTAGTTCTTATAAATAGAGTTTACTGGCGCACAGACATGTTCCTTTGCTTCTGTAGTGTCAATGGCTGCTCTGGCACTATAGCAGCTGGGTAGAGTAGTTTCAAAGGAGACCCAATTGCCCAGAAAGTCTAATTTACTTATTACCTAACGGTTTACCAAAAATACTTGCTGACTCTCGCCTTAGATGAATAAAGGTCTGCAGGATAAGACACAGAAAAGGAGGATGGAAGTTAGGGAAATTTCCCCATTTACTTGCTTGCCTGGATTCTGACCCTTATTCCCAAATTTTCTGGATTATTTGACTCACAAAATATAACCTTAAGCCAGTGAGGGAATCACAAAAGATTGGGAGAAGGTTTTTCCTTTGCTTGAGAAAGAAGTCTTGGTCAAAAGTAGGAACTGCCATATTTTAGAGGTATTCATTCAATAAATGTCAACAGAGCAGCGATGCTGTGTGAGGCTCTGTGCTGAGGCTCTATCGTGGCACAGAGATAAACCAGGTGCAACACCTGCCTTCCAGGGGCTCCCTGTGCAGGATGTGAACTCTTTAAGGGCAACAACCATGGCCTATTCACCTTTGTGTCTCTGGTACGTAATTCTCAGTGCACCCACGATGAGTAGGTGCATAGTAGCTGGGTGCTGCTCCACTGATGGAACGGGGCAAAGACTGTAGTGGCTCCCAGCGTCTGGGCTTGACTTAGGTCCAAGGAGTTATTCAAAATCCATGTGTGCATCAAACAATATCTTAGATGGAATAAGTTGTCTTATACACAGTTCTTCCTAAAGGTATGTTTAGTCTGTTTTGATTACTCAGTATATATTCAATTTAAAAGCACTATTGGGGCTTCCCTGGTGGTGCAGTGGTTGAGAATCTGCCTGCTAATGCAGGGGACATGGGTTCAAGCCCTGGTCTGGGAGGATCCCACATGCCGCAGAGCAACTAGGCCCATGAGCCACAACTACTGAGCCTGCATGTCTGGAGCCTGTGCTCCGCAACAAGAGAGGCCGCGATAGTGAGAGGCCCGTGCACCGTGATGAAGAGTGGCCCCCGCTTGCCACAACTGGAGAAGGCCCTCACACAGAAATGAAGACCCAACACAGCAAAAATAAATAAATTAATTAATAAACTCTTACCCCCAACATCTAAAAAAAAAAAAACACAAAAACTCTAAGGGATACACATTAATTAAAAAAAATAATAAAAGCACTACTGAACACCAACTGCTACAGACTAAATGTGCCTCCCCAAAACTCGTATGTTGAGGCCCTAACCCACAAAGTGACAATCTTTGGAGACAAGGTCTTTGGGAGGTAATTAGGGTTAGATGAGGTCATGAGGGTGGGGTCCTGGTCTGATGGGATTAGTGTCCTTCTAAGAAGAGACTACAGAGGGCTTGTTCTCTCTCTCTCTACGCACGCACAACAAAGAGGTCATGTGAGCACACAGAGAGAAGGCAGCCACCTGAAAGACAGGAAAATAGTCCTCATTAGAACCCAACTACGCTGACACCCTGATACTGGACGTCTAGGCTCCAGATCTGTGAGAAAATAAAAAAGAATGAAATGAATGAAATAATGAAAAGAATGAAATAATGCCATCTGCAGCAACATGGATGGACCTAGAGATTATCATACTAAGTGAAGTAAGTCAAAAAGAGAAAGACAAATACCAAAGGATATCACTTATATGTGGAATCTAAAAGATGACACAAATGAACCTATCTATGAAACAGAAACAGAATCAGGGACATAGAGAACAGACTGGTGGTTGCCAAGGGGGAGGGGATTGGGGGCGGGATGGAGTGGGAGGTTGAGGTTAGCAGATGCAAGCTTTTATATATAGAAGGGGTAAACAACAAGGTCCTACTGTATAGCACAGGGAATTATATTCAATATCCTATGATAAACCATAATGGAAAATAATATAAAAAAGAATGCATATATATATGTATAACTGAGTCACTTTGCTATACAGTAGTAATTAACATGTAAATCAACTATACTTCAATTAAAAAAACAAATAAAGCTATTATGAACATTTGTGTACAAGTCTTTGGGTGGACATATGCCTTCATTTCTCTTGAATAAATATCTAGGAGTAAAAAGAAATATATGGCTATGTATTTTGGTAGATGTGTTTAACTTTTTAAGAAACTGCTAAACTGTTTTCCAAAGTAGCTATACTATTTTCCATTGCCTCCAGCAATGTACGAGAGTTTCAGTTGTTCCGTATCCTCGCCAGCACAAGGCATATTCAGTCTTAATTTTAACCATGCTAGTGGGTATATAAGGGAATCTCCTTGTGATTTTAATTTGCACTTCCATAGCAACTAATGATGTTCAATGTCTTTTCTTGTGCTTATTTGCCATCTGTACATCTTCTTTCGTGAAGAGTCTGTTTAAACTTTCTATTTTTAAATGGGGTCACTTGCCTCTTTACAACTGATTTATAAGATATATATTCTTTGCATATGTTTTGCAAATATCTCTCTATATATGATGAGCCTTTTTATTTTCACAACAGTGTCTTTTGAAAAATAAGCATATCTTGAGTATGTCCAATTAATTGATTTTTTTTACATGTGCCCTATTTGAGAAATCGTTGCCAAACTCAGTCACTAAGATTCTCACATATGTTTTCTTCTGGAAATGTTATAGTTTCAGTTCTTATATTAAGGTTTATGATGACTGTCAAGTTACTTTTTGCAGATTGTGTAAGGCAGGGGTTAAGGTATCTTTTTGATTGTTTGGTTTGGTTTTCTGCATATGTCTATCCAATTTTTCCAGCACCATTTGTTGAAAAGATTATTGTTTCCCAATTGAATTGTCTTGGCATCTTTGTTGAAAATCAGTTGACCATATGGTATTGACAAATGTGTGGGTCTATTTCTGGACTCAGTTCTGTTGCATTGATCTACATGTCTATTTTATGCCAATTCCATACTGTCTCCATTATTATACTTTATAAGTCTTGAAATCAGCTACTGTGAGTCCTCCAACTTTGTTCTTCTTTGTGAAAGTTTTTTGACTATTCTATATTCTTTGAATTTCATTATAATTTTTAGAATTACCTTGTCAATTTCTACCCAAAAAAGAAGGCTGCTGGGATTTTAATTAGGTTTGATTTGGATCTATAAGTCAATTTAGGAGAATCGACATCTTAACTATATTGGTACTTCTAATTCATAAACATGACATCTCTCTCCATTTACTTAGAGGTTCTTTAATTTTTCACAGCAATGTTTTATAGTTTTCAGCGTGTCCGTCTTTTACATCTTGTGTCAAAATTGCTCCTAAATATTTTATACTTCTGATGCTATTAATGACATTTTTAAAAATTTCAATGTCCAATTGCTAGGATATAGAAATACAATTACCTTTTTTATCAGTCTTCTATCCTGCGAATACAAGATATTAGTTCTAGTAGCTTTTCTGGGAGATTCTTGGGGTTTCCTACATAAAGGATGACTTTACCTGTGAGTAAAGACTATTTTACTTCTTCATCTCATCTGTCTGCCTTTTATTTCTTTTACTTTCCATACTGTACCAGCTAGAACCTCTAGTATGTTGTTAAATAGGAATGGTGAGAGCAGATATCAGCCTGGTTCCCTATCTTAAGGAGAAAGCGTTCAGTCTTTCATCACTAAGTATGATGTTAGCTATAAGTTTTTTGATAGATGTATATACAGGGTTTTGTTGTTGTTGTTGTTTTGTTGTTGTTGTTGTTTTCTTGCGGTACGCGGGCCTCTCACTGTTGTGGCCTCTCCCGTTGCGGAGCACAGGCTCCGGACGCGCAGGCTCAGCAGGCATGGCATACGGGCCCAGCCGCTCCATGGCATGTGGGATCTTCCCGGACCGGGGCACGAACCTGTGTCCCCTGCATCGGCAGGCAGACTCTCAACCACTGCACCACCAGGGAAGCCCTATACAGGTTTTTTTTTTTTTTTACGGTACGCGGGCCTCTCACTGCTGCGGCCTCTCCCGCCGCAGAGCACAGGCTCCGGACGCGCAGGCCCAGCGGCCACGGCTCACGGGCCCAGCCGCTCCGCGGCACGTGGGATCCTCCCGGACCGGGGCACGAACCCGTGTCCGCTGCATCAGCAGGCGGACTCCCAACCACTGTGCCACCAGGGAAGCCCTTTCTGTTCCTGGCTGAAGAAGTTCCTTTCTGTTCCTGGTTTGCTAAGAGTTTTCATTATGATGGATATTGATTTCATGCCTCTATTGTTCTATCCTTATATATTCTTAATTTCCATCAGTAAATCATAAAAAATTTGTATTAGGAAGAACTTCTGTTACTCATAAAAGATATTTAATTTTCAATATTTTCAGTATTATTTATAGGACTTAGGGATGGCAGAAAAGTCAAGTAGGAATTTTAAATTGTAACGACATCTATGTGTTTGATCTTATGTGATTTTAAGTAATGTATTGTCTGGTTAATTTGAGTCATAAGCACTTCAGAAAGCTTCATTCTGATAAATAATGGTTTATTAAATACTAATTTAAATTCTTGAAAGAAAGAGTTCTAATAAGAGAGAAAAAAGGAAAAGAACACAATTGTATATACAGAGCTTGAGACATTGCCCATAAAACAACACTGGCTTTAAGTTTCTGGACTGTGAGAGTCCCAAGTGCATATCAAGTACTGCTTTCTCTCATTTCTTGCTAATTCACAGAAAATGTTATTCTCAAAGTTCTACTATACCTACAAACTCACCTGGGTAAGACTGACTCAGGCTTACATAAGATCCAAAGAACCTTGAATACCTTATATAAATCTTTCAGATTAATTTTCTTTGGAAGAGAGAGTTTGTCTGGGGTCAAAAGTAAAAATAACTCAATCCTCAAAAAATTTAAATTTATTCCATCACCTAAACAGTACATCTAGATTTGTCAAGATGTCTTCTTTTCTTGCTAAGGACTCAGTCCACAGAGATGAAATAAAAATGATTCATACTCATAAACATTCAGCAGCCTACAGAGAGTTGCCACCAACGCAAATAAATGAAATGTCCTTTTCTCACAGCTGGTTCTTATATGAATGCAGGAAATAAAATCCTTGCCCCTGGCAGTCACTTCTTTCCTCTCTTCTAGATGACACCAGCCCTGTTCAAGGCTCAGCCTTGCACTTGCCTGGAGAAAATGACATATATCCCTGGGAAGGAAACTTCCCCAGGCCAAAACTTTATGCCATCCACAGGCTGATCTCCAGGATCTCACTCAAAGAGAGCCTTGATGATTTGGGTTGGAAGAGTTGGGAATGAGAATGGGTCAGATCACTCATCTGAGCTGGGACCTCCCTGACCCTTCTCACAGCCCATTGCCTCTTTGGGCAGTTCTGATGCAAAAAAACCCAGCCAACTTCACACTGAGGGGTGGGGGAACACATCTCGCTGTATGTTTCACCCAACGGTCCTTGTTCTACCTCTTGGCAACATGCTATTGAACAGGTCCATCCTTCATGAGAGTGGAAGGCAGTTCTCCAGGGCTTGCTGAATCTCTCTACTCTTCACTGATCCAAACATATCCCGTTATGTCTAGGTGTTTCTTACAGCAAGGAGTCCAAGACCGTATGTAACAACTCCAAGAGGAGTCTGATCCCCGTGGAGTTAGGTTGGGATTTACTCCTCTTTCCTGCTTCACATTGTGTTTATGTTAATGCAGCCTTCTTAAGGTAAATCACATCATACTATTAATTCCTTTCACAATTAGTATGGCCTAGCCCAGTGAAATATAACATTCCATTAAGAAGCAGTTCTTTAAATACGTAAATGCCTCTGGAAGAGTTTATAAAAAACACTCTAGAGAGGAACCTAGTTGGGAATTGATTTCTCAGATCTCCTTCCTCTGTGGGAAGCCTGACAACTGGGTACTGAGAGAATACTTAATTTGAGGGAAGAAGAGGTAATTTTTGTGAGAACTGAGGAAGCCAGGCCTATTGGGGTACCACAGAGTACAGAATGAAGGGGAGGGGAGGAAGGACACAAAACGAAGAGGGGGCATTGTGTCAAGGACAGAATCCAACTTTTCTGTAGCTTTCCCAGGGTTGATACCTGGGAAAACGTGCCAGCATAGCAAGCCGGCTCTCCCGCCCGTCCTCCCAGCCAGATCAGTCGGCCTTCTAGCGTGGAGAAGGGATGTCCCCATTGCTGTGTTCAACAATTTCAAGTTTCACACCCTCTCCTGACAGGTTCTAACCCAACCCCCTTTCCCTTTAAGCCTTTTTGAAATGACCCCTTCTCTTCTCCTAATCACTATAGTCATAAACAACTGCATGGCTCCTTAGCATGGCTCCTTAGCTCCCCCGGGAGGAGGGGGGCAAACCAGACAAACCGCCTCCATAGCCTGATCAACAGCTGTCGGATGGCAGCCGCAGCGTTATGGAACCAGAAGGACATCATTGTAGTCAAGCTGCTGGGTTCACATGTCTTACACTGACGCCTAGAAAGACCAGGTGCGGGGGATGGGATGACTGTGCTGAGGGCTGGTATCTAGCTATTGAAAGACCAGGGGAGGGAGGAAAGAAAAGTAATACACTCTGAGCATCTCCAGGCACAGGCTGGGCGCTTGACATACATTTAACGCTCACACTAACCTTGTGGGGTATGCAGTATAAGGGCCCTGTTTCAAGCGAACTCACAGAGGTTAAGCTCACAGACCTTGTCCAAGGCCACACAGCTAATGGATGGATGAATAAGATCTGAGCAACACAAAAGTCCATCATATTTCCACCTTCTTACATAGCCCCCTGGGACTCAAAAGAATCGCATCTGAAGCCATTTGTTCCATTTGATTCTTGGTTGTCAAACTTTTAACACCACACGCTGAAAACCACAGACACATCTATGCAATCCTGCAGTGCTGAGAAAGAAGGTAATGTTAAGAAAAGGCTCCAGTTCTGCTTTAAGTCTGAAAGGCAGAATCACAAATAACTACAGGGCCTGCAAGTAACAGTTTGTATCTACAAGCTAAGAAGCCACAAATGGGTGAGCAGAGGGAGGGGACCAACAGTTACATATCCTGTCCAGGTGCATCTGCCCTACATGGGCAGAATCCATACCATCCCCTCACACATCGAAAGCAGTGATGTTAAGAAAACACACATGTACACACAGACATTCATCACAAACTTCACTGTAGCTTTGTTTCCCAACTTGCATCTCATTTAGGTACATAAAGACGCGACTTTGCCACTTTTGCTTGGGAGGATGGAGCTTGGAGTTGGTGGTAACGTGGGAAGAGAAACACAAAGAGCTGGAGTTAGCTGTGGTTGGAGAGGTGCTGGGATTAGTGGACTGGGAGGTGAGGAGAGGGGAAGGAATGGCTGACAGCCCTCCCCCCCAGAATGATCTGGAAAATACTGGTTCATAGTGAACCTCAGACTATTTAGTCACTATGAAGGAGTAACTGGTTGATTCCAAACACTTGTGCCCATAAAAGAAAAAAAGTAATGTAGTAAAAGCCCATTGACTCTTACTAACTTTTAGGGCAAAATTAAATGGCACGTCTGTCTCCTTGTGATTCTTTCTTATTATAATACGTGAAGGATCTTAAACAGTATGCCCACACTTTGTGAACTCACCTCACAGCAGATAAAATATGTGAAACACACAAACAAAAACACTGAATGTCATAGTTGGACTCCAAAAGAAGATAAACACCTCTGTGGAGCAGTTGCAAAGCAAAGCGATCAGGCCTAAAGAATGGATACAGACCACTGAGCCACAAAGCAGGCAGGGGCTGCACATGGTTCAGTCACTCTGAAGGAAGCTGTGGCAGCCTGCTCGGGCTGCCATTACAAAGTACCATAGACTGGGTGGCTTGAACAACAGAAGGCTATTGCCCCACAGTTCTAGAGGCTGAAAGTCCCACATCAAAGTCCAACAGGGCAGTTTCTGGTGAGAGGTCTCTTCCTGACTTGTATTCAGCCACCTTTTCACCGAGTCCTCACAGGGTCCTTTGTGTATGAAGAGAGAGGGAAAGAGACAAGAGAGAGCTCCCTAGCATCTCTTCTTATAAGGGTTCCACCATTATGACCTCATTTAACCTGCTACTTGGAGGCCCTGTCACTAAGTAAGCCACACTGGGGGCTAAGCTTCAACATAGGACTTTGGAGGGGGGACACAAACATTCAGGCCATAGCAGAGGGGATGGGCCTCACATTCACTGTCGGAAGCCGGTTTGGGGAAGGGACTTGGGGAAGGAGGAGATGAGAATTTCCTGCTTTGTGAAAAGAAGCTGAGAAAAAAGGCCATGGATCTGCTGCCTGGGACAAAGCCAGAACCTCATGATCAGGAATTAAGATGTATCATCTGTGTCATCTCCAATATTTCCATGGAGCAGGAACCCCAAAATACCATCATGAGGCCTGATTCTGGACTGAGAGCCTGAAAGGCCAGGTGGAAGCGTCAACAATAATTATCAAACTCTAGATAAGAAGACAGCAAGAACATAAACAAACACAAAATCTTCATTAAAGGGGCTTCCCTGGTGGCGCATTGGTTGGGAAGTCCGCCTGCCGATGCAGGCGACGCGGGTTCGTGCCCCGGTCCGGGAGGATCCCACATACCGCGGAGCGGCTGGGTCCGTGAGCCGTGGCCGCTGAGCCTGCGCGTCCGGAGCCTGTGCTCCACAATGGAAGAGGCCGCAACAGTGAGAGGCCCACGTACTAAAAAAAAAAAAAAAAAAAAATCTTCATTGAAGATGACCCTACAGGTATCTTTAGTGAATATTTGTGTTTGTTGCCACCGCTGCTGCTTCCAACGTCTTGAGGTGGGTGCTCAGCTTACTGCTTTTTAGGCTTCTATTTTTAAATGTACATGTTCGTGCCATAAATTTTCCTTTAAGCAAGGCTTCAACTGCATCCACAAAGTTTTGATCTGTTGTATTTTCATTATGATCCAGTTCAAAATACTTTAACATTTTTATTGTGATTTTTCTTATTTGATGCATGAATTATTTAGGAGAATATTCTCGATGTCCAAATATAAAGGATTTTGAGTCCTTTTTCGCTGTTTTTGTTGTTGATTTTTAGATTCAAAATTGACAGCTGAAAACTGTTTCCTTTTAGTTACTTAAGTTGTGGTACGTCTGTACAGTGGAATACCACACCGCCGTTACACACAAACATTTGACTCTGTATTTATAGACATGGGAAAATGCCCAAAACACATTATTAAGTGGAAACGGTTAGAAAGCAGTAAATATAATATTGTATTAATTAAGTTTCTTCAGGTTGTATGCAAGAGGAACTGATTCTGACCAGCATAAGCAGAGAGACAGAAGAAGGAAGGCGAGGAAAGGAAGGGAAGGGAAGAGGATGGGAGGAGGGGAGAGGAGGGAGGGGGGAATTTACTGGAAATATGCTGGGCTATTTCATGGATGAAGAAAGCCTAAAACAACTAAAAACAAAGAAAGGATATGAACCCGCATAGTTTCAGGGACCTCAGCAGAAAAAAAATTTACAAAATTTTTAGATTGGTCTAGATTGGCTCAGATGTCTGCACTAAAACCAATCAGCTTTGGTTCATCAAATAACAGAAACATGTTATTTTATGTTTATATAAGACCCACCCAACTCTGATTATTGGGATGTTCCCAGAGTAAGAAGAATTATTGTGCATGTACCCAAGTGGTACCATTACCAGTGTGATCTCATTTTTGTAATATAATATGTGTGGGTACGTGTATATGTGCATCTCATGGTGATAGAAAAATGAATGATGTTCATCTTCTTTTATATTTTTCTGTGTCTTTATTTTTTCAAGGAACATGGATTATTTTTATAATTTAAAGAAAGCAATTTTCCTTTGGGGGGAAAATCTGTCACTTCAGAATATGCTAACCTATTTTATGAGTCCTTAGACAGACCTGACAGCCAGAGGGTGCAAAGCTTTTATCAAATACTCTTAAGAAAGGAAAGGAACCACCAGCTCTTTTCCTCTTCTCTCCGCTGTCTGCCCACCTCTGCTTCCCTGTCACTCACCCAAATACAAGTCCTTGATACAAAACAAACACAAGGAGATTATCCTGTAGAGTATAGGGTAAAAGTAAGGACAGTAGATCCAAATCATCCCGAAAGAAGGAAACAGTTTTCAGCTGTCAGTTCCGAAATCATCATCTGGTAATCTAATCCTCTGAGAAATCTGGAGTCTTTGAGTCTGTGTCTTTCTCTGCTCCTGATTCACAGAAGATGGTTTTTCGTTGCTGTTTCCACTCCTTTTTCTTTATATGTACACATTGCAGGAGGGGAAAAAATTCAGATTTTTTTTTTTTTTTTTGCGGTACACGGGCCTCCCAATGCCGTGGCCTCTCCCGTTGCGGAGCACAGGCTCTGGACGCGCAGGCTCAGCAGCCATGGCTCACGGGCCCAGCCGCTCCACGGCATGTGGGATCTTCCCGGACCGGGGCACTAACCCGTGTCCCCTGCACCAGCAGGCAGACTTTCAACCACTGCGCCACCAGGGAAGCCCCAGATATTCTTTTAAAATCTTTTAAGCACCTCTTGTGCCCTCTGCTCTGCCTGTGTTGGGAGTTCTCACATACATCTCATGAATGAATATTCATTTGACAAACATCGACCATCATCTCCATAAGACAGACCAACTCAGGCTTTGGCATCAGAATGTCCTGGGTTTGACCTACCTAAGGAGACAAAAGACCTATATGTAGAAAACTATAAGACACTGATGAAAGAAATTAAAGATGATACAAATAGATGGAGAGGTATATCATGTTCTTGGATTGAAAGAATCAATATTGTGAAAAGGACGATACTACCCAAAGCAATCTACAGATTCAAAGCAATCTCTACCAAACTACCAATGGCATTTTTCACAGAACTAGAACAAAAAATTTCACAATTTGTATGGAAACACAAAAGACCCCAAATAGCCAAAGCAATCTTGAGAAAGAAAAATGGAACTGGAGGAATCAGGCTCCCTGACTTCAGACTATACTACAAAGCTACAGTAATCAAGACAGTATGGTACTGGCACAAAAGCAGAAATATAGATCAATGGAACAGGATAGAAAGCCCAGAGATAAACCCACATGCCTATGGTCACCTTACCTTTGATAAAGGAGGCAAGAATATACAATGGAGAAAAGACAGCCTCTTCAATAAATGTTGCTGGGAAAACTGGACAGCTACATGTAAAAGAATGAAATTAGAACACTCCCTAACACCATACACAAAAATGAACTCAAAATGGATTAAAGACCTAAATGTAAGGCCAGACACTAACAAACTCTTAGAGGAAAACATAGGCAGAACACTCTATGACATAAATCACAGCAAGATCCTTTTTGACCCACCTCCTAGAGAAATGGAAATAAAAACAAAAACAAACAAATGAGACCTAATGAAACTTAAAAGCTTTTGCACAGCAAAGGAAACCATAAACAAGATGAAAAGACAACCCTCAGAATGGGAGAAAATATTTGCAAATGAAGCAACTGACAAAGGATTAATCTCCAAAATATACAAGCAGCTCATGTAGCTCAATAACAAAAAAACAAACAACCCAATCCAAAAATGGGCAGAAGACCTAAACAGACATTTCTCCAAAGAAGATATACAGATTGCCAACAAACACATGAAAGGATGCTCAACATCACTAATCATTAGAGAAATGCAAATCGAAACTACAATGAGGTATCACTTACACTGGCCAGAATGGCCATCATCAAAAAATCTACAAACAATAAATGCTGGAGAGGGTGTAGAGGAAAGGGAACCCTCTTGCACTGTTGGTGGGAATGTAAATGGATACTGCCACTATGGAGAATATTATGGAGGTTCCTCAAAAAACTAAAAATAGAACTACCATACAACCCAGCAATGCCACTACTGGGCATATACCCTGAGAAAACCATAATTCAAAAAGAGTCATGTACCAAAATGTTCATTGCAGCTCTATTTACAATAGCCAGGACATGGAAGCCACCTAGGTGTCCATCGACACAGATGAATGGATAACGAAGGTATGGTACACATATACAATGGAATATTACTCAGCCATAAAAAGAAATGAAATTGAGTTATTTGTAGCGAGGTGGATGGACCTAGAGTCTGTCATACAGAGTGAAGTAATTCAGAAAGAGAAAAACAAATACCATATGCTAACACATATATATGGAATCTAAAAAAAAAAAAAGGTTCTGAAGAACCTTGGGGCAGGACAGGAATAAAGACGCAGACATAGAGAATCGACTTGAGGACACATGGAGGGGGAAGGGCAAGCTGGGACGAAGTGAGAGAGTGGCACTGAGAATATATACACTACCAAATGTCAAATAGCTAGTGGGAAGCAGCTGCCTAGCACAGGGAGATCAGCTCAGCGCTTTGTGTCCACCTAGAGGGGTGGGATAGGGAGGGTGGGAGGGAGACACAAGAGGGAGGAGATATGGGGATGTATGTATATGTATAGCTGATTGTTTGTTATACAGCAGAAGCTAACACACCATTGTAAAGCAATTACACTCCAATAAAGATGTTAAAAAAAAAAAAGAATGTCCTGGGTTTGAAGTTTGGCTTTGCTTTTCCTATTTGCATGTTTGAAAGAAATCACATGACTGTTATGAGCTTTTGTTTTCCAATCTGTAAAAGGGTTTTTGTAACTGAGGAGGCACATGGGTAGGACAGCTTTAATCTCATACACACATAAATTGTAGTTCACATGTCTTCCTTGCCCTCTAGATCATTAGCAAATTAAGGGAAAGAATTAAGGCTTTTTCATCTTTATATCCCCAAAGCCTAGCATGGTGATGACGGGGTGTGGGTGGGGGCGGGAATATAGAAATAGGGACCACCATTTGTTGAGCTGTATTAGCCACTGTTCTAAACATATACTCTCATTAAATCCCTTTACTTGTCTACATCCCCAGCTGTACCCTAGCCACGTTTAAGCAATCCTCTACCTTTTGTGCCTAGAAGGGTGCCAGGTACAAAGTGGGACTCCCATAATTATTTGTAGAATCAATACATGCAACCAGCCAGTCATACACCCTTATATTTAATCACCATCTCCTTCTCTCATATCAAAGGTACTTTTCCCAATAGAGACAAAAGGTCGTGGGAAGTCAGATGTTAATGTTGAACCATTGGAGAAACTGAGGCACAAAGCTATTGAGTGGCTCATAGTCACTGACCCTCAAGTCAATGGAAAAATGCACCCATAACCATTCCCTACGCAGTTTCCAACCAAGTGAGAGAAGAGAAAGCCCCAGGGTATGAGATGAAGAGTAAGCACACCCTGGGATGAGCATAAAGACAAAGGAGACCATCCACCAAACTTCATGGAGCACAGAGCCTCATCGAGAGGATAAGAGACCTAACAAAATGGGGATGGAAATTACTACCTAGAAACCCCATATTTAACCCAAAAAGCCAGACAGTGAGTTGCCCTGTTGGGGAGAATTCCCAAGAAGCAAATGGTGAACACATGTCTGGAGCCTCCCAAGGCACTATCAGCTCCCAGAGGACTTGGAGACCATGGCATCAGTGAGCACTTCCACTTTCCTCTCAGGAAAAACAAATAGAAAAGAGCCATTTTGCTTCTCAGATGAACTTTTGTTTCTGTAATTCCAGAATGTGCTTGGGCTGTCCAAGGGTGTTGTGTCAGAACACAGTTCACGTTTTATTCCAGTGGGGAGGCCGCTCTTCTTTTTACCAATTACAAAAAAAAAAAGAGATTGAAGAAAGGATCAAAATATTGTCGGTTTGTTTAATGGAAGAGAAACTCACGGTTTTTAAGAAAACCGTGGGGACAGTGTAGAATTAATTGCTGCTAATGAAATTTAGGATCAAGAGTGCCAGCCGGTACAATTCCTGCTCAGAACAATTAGCCTCCCATCTACCAGAATGGTATCTGTCACAGACTGCACCCCAACACTGGCCACTCCTCCACAGATCTATGCCAGTGTCACAAGGTAGCAGGTGGGTCTATGTTACCTGGTCTCACAACCAGAAAAACAACCCAAAGCATCATCTTCCCAAGTAAGGGCAAAACACTAAGTAACAGGCCAGCCAAGAGGTCTTTCCATGGTTCTGGAAAAGAGCTTTGTGGCTCCATTCAGTGCCGTGGATGAATCACCAGGCATTAAGGATTGTATTTCCAGGGCCAGGACTAGGCTGAAGCAAGTCCTGAAAAATTCAGTACTTCAGATAAATAAAATTCTAATGCAGTATTTTTAAAAATCAAAATTAATGCAAAAGCCTCTATAGAAAATGGTTTGGTGGTCCTTCAAAAAATTAAACATAAAATTACCGTATGATTCAGTAATTCCACTTCTGGGTATATACCCAAAAGGAATTGAAACAGAGACTTGAACAGTTATTTGTAGCCCCGTATTCATCACAGCATTGTTCACAGCAGCCAAGGTAGAAACAACTCAAACGTCCATCTCTGGATGAATGAATAAGTAAAATGTGGTATGTACACAAAATGGAATATTATTGAGCCTTAAAAAGGAAGGGAATTCTGACACCTGCTACAACACGGATGAAGCTTGAGGACATTTTGCGAAATGAAGTAAGCTAGTCATAAAAGACAAATACTGTGTGATTCCACTTGTAGAAGGAGCCCAGGAGCAGTCCGATGTGTAAAGACAGAAAGCGCAGCTGTGGTTTCCAGGAGAGGAAAGAGTGGGGAATTAGTGTTTAATGATACAGAATTTCAGTTTGAGAAAATGAAGAAAGTTCTGGAGATGGATGGTGGTGGTGGTTGCATAAGTGTGAATGCATTCAATACCACTGAACTGTGCGCTTGAAAATGGTTTCAATGGTACATTTTGTGTTATATGTACTTCACCGAATGCAAAAACATTCATGATGAACAAAATGCCAACATTTTAAGTAAAGACAGGATCAATATTATTGATTTTTCCCTTTGCCTAAGGCTCCAATATGCTCCATACAGCACTGCTGCTGTCCAGTCTTCCTTTAACATCTTGGTATTTTGTCATCACAGATTGTTTTTGCATTTTGATTTTTGTAAATACGGCCTTGAAATATTATTCATCTTGATTTCTGAGATTTGGGGCTCCGCCTTAAATTTTGTGACCAAGGGAAGTGCCTCGCTCTCCCCTCTTGCCTCGTCCTGGTCTCCTCTATCTTTCTACTGCTCTTCTGTGAGAGTCCAAACTCCTCCTGTCTCTCCTTTGCTGCTTCTGGACAGAGAGAAGGGACCCAGAAGCTGGTGCCTCTGAATCGTCAGACATGCTTCTGTTTGCGAACCTTCCTGACGGGCCCTGGGTTCATCATTTACTATATTTGGGGCTCGTTTCACGTGCCAGTCCCCTCTCGCCCTAACCCCGTCATCAACTGGAACCTTCCAGCCTGTGACCCCACGTTACCCTTAGCAGAAAGCCCTGCAGAGCTCCCATGCCAGCTGTTTTTTTCCTCTTCTGGAGGAACTGATTCCTCGTGATCCTCCGAGCTGTAATCTCATCAGGCTGGAATAACTTGACACTCCCATTTGTCTGAAACAGAAGTCGTTTGTCTTCCAAACCTCAGGGTTGGGATTGTTGAGAATTCCACCCACTGGCCTCCTCTTAGAGGGCTGTGACCACTGCATCAGCTGCTTTTGGCTTGCCTCTGAGAGGGTTCATGACTAGTGGGGTAGGAGAAAAATCCTGGGTAGAGAGTGAGTGAGAGCTACAGGCCACGTGGGGCTGGAAATCAATCCAGGACTCTTCATGCTGAGAGCTGCTCGCCACTGTCAGGGGAGCCTAGCTCACCGGATCTGGCCCCAAAGGCAAGACACAGCTCAGCAGGGGTCTGCAAACTCCACAGAGGCAGGACTGTCCAGCAAGGACACTGATTCTTGGGTCATTGCTTCATCATAGCAGCACATGCCATTGTCATCACATATGACCACAACACCGTGATACTGTCCATGGAGCAGCAAGTGAGGTGTAAGGAAAACTGGTGTCAAGTCCAACCCTGTCCCTTAGCGGCTGTGCAACCTTGGGCCCTTTGGGCCTCAGAGGCTTGACTCCATGATGGGAATAATAACAGCTATTGATATTTCACGGGGGAGCCCAGCCAATAAAAGGAGTTCATCGTCTCCGCAGCACTAAACCAATGTAATATATTGTTTGATAGTTATCTAACCAAAAGGAAGGATGAGGCACTTTTCAAAATGACACACCAGGACAAGGGATTGTCCCCTTGTGATACACAAGGCAATGTGGGCCATGGGTTTTGAGAGGACTACTGCAGGGACAGTGGGGACTCCCCAGGAAGCAGGAGCGTGTCAGGACTTAACACCCTTTTGCTTCATGGGACTACAGACGCATTATAGGCTGGGGAGGGGCGATTGGGCGGGGGAGCGTCATGACCCAGAACATCATGGAGGAGCAGGTTGTGCTGTCCCGAGATGGACAAGAGAGCACACAGCAGGATAGCATTGCGCCAGCATCTCTTCCAGACCCACCCCTGAGCCTACAGACGAGGAGAAGGGGTCCCAGATTATCCTGCTTAGAGAAGAGGAGGCACAGTGCGTAGTGGTCCCATGAAGCAAAAGACGAGCACATTCCGGATGAATGAGAGCTATGAATCTGCAGAGCACGTGGCTGAGTGTCATGGACATCTGATTTTCCTTTTGTGGCGACCCAGCAGCCAATCCCTGCCCTTCGTGTGTAGCACATCCTCCTTGTGCTTTTCAGGAGAAAGCAGAGCCTTCTTCCCACTAGAGATCCTGAAAAAAGCCAAATCGCCTTTTTCCCAGGCTCCCTTGCAGCTCAGCAAAGGCAAGGGGCCTAGACCCACACATGCTGAACGTTGAGTCAGGCCTTAGTACAACACAACAGAAAGAGTTTCTAGGGGCAAGAACATCCAGTGCCCTGGGCCAGCAGCAGAGCTGGTCTAAGCAGAGGTGCCCAGTGTTCAATGGTGGCAAAAAGCAGGTGCAGGGTCTTCACCAGGCTGTTGTCTAGAATGTGACTGCGGCTGTGGTCCTAGCTGACACCTAGCCTCTTGTTCAAGCTTTCCCTCCAAACCTGGTTCTATAGCCTCCTGAAGGGACCTGCCCTATCTGATGTCCCTTTCGTAAGCAGAAGTAGTATCTCTTGATCGCCTTGATGAATTCTGAATGATACACCAAGTAAAAGAACTATCACAGGCCCCCACCCCTAATCCCTGATACGTTCCCAGGAGCAACCCTGGCACCGACCCATTCACCCTGGCCCTTGAGTTGCCAACACGGCTTCTGAGGGGCCCTGAAGCGTTGCCTGGGGGCGTGAGCGCAAGGAAGGTGCCCTGCTGCTCCACTCACGTGGGGCGAGATGAAAATCTCCCTCAAGTGAGGAACAAAATGATAACTATTCCGTTCATGTCAAAAGTTTAAAGAAATGGTGTATTTTGGACCTTATGTTTCAGTGGGTTTTCTCATAATAAAAGAATTCTTCTATATAGTGACTTTGGCCAGAACCTGGATTAACAGAGAGAACTTCTAAAAGTTAGAATGTATTCCTGGCACACGCTGCCTTAGAGTGAATAAATGAGGACTTGGCTTGCTAATTCGGAACGGTTGCCAACCCTGAGTTAGGAAAATGCAGAAAACTTCTGGCCACTGAACAGAAAGAAGGTTCAGCAAAAAGGGCCTGGCTCCAAGCCAGGCAAGCTCCCCAGCTCCAGGCCTAATCCCCATCTTAGTCATTAGCAACACACTGAGGTCTGCGTGAAGATGTTCTTCAGGCCTAGCTTCACTCCTTAGGAAAGGAGCCAACTGGTGTCTTATCCCCACTGCACAGAATGCAGCCTAATGAAAATGGCAGGATTTCTTCTGAGATAATAGCGTAAACTCAAGATATAGTCACAGAATTCTGAAGCTGGAGATGGTGGTATGCAGGTAAATACTTAACAACCAGCTCTCAAAAAACCAAAGAAATGAATGTATGTATATATAGACATAAGGCTATTGTAAGTTTCAGTGATATAAATCATGTATATTTACAATACACAATTTACAGATAGTAATAAAATACACAATTGTCTTTACTGCAGATCCCATATGGTTGATTTTCCTCTTGAATCCGCAGTCAAACCATGGTTGCAATTCAACCATGATTTGACACATAGAGTTGCATCTCAGTCTGTTCTTTTCCCAGTAAATGTATTGTCATTACATATGATAAGATCTACTGATAAATTCACTCTGGTACAAACTGTTCATTGAACTAAATAAATCCTCTTTCACCTTTGGCTCTAGTCATTTCAGACTTTTAAGTTTAATCTGCATTATCAATATTTTCTCCTTAACTTTCTTAAATCTAGACAAGCAACAAAGCAATAAATCAAGCCCTGATTTATAGCATTTGCCAATTTCCTTGGTGTACGTATTCCGGTTGTGGACAGTTTCAAGCTACCAACATGACATCACCAACCACCAAGTAGAGAAGAGACACACAGCACTAGTACATAGTATTTCCAGTGTATAGATTGAAATAAAATTCATATTTTATGGCAAGACAAGAAAAACATAAAATTTTAGGGCCTCCTCCTTCCCCTTTAGTGTGTGTTGTACAATGCATTAACCAGACCTCTTAGGAGATAACTTCCTTTCTTAATCTCATAAAGGGTCACAACTACTTAGGAGATAGCCTTGCTTCTTAATCTTGTAAAGAGCCACGATGACCCATGACCCACTACTTGCTTTGTCCCGTAGATCTGGATTGTATAAACTGTGAATAATATGTCATTTAACGTAGCGGCCTCTGTCTCAAAAAATTATATAACTGTGCTTTAGTCCTCTAACGGGTGAAACTGTTCCCGGAGCTTTCTGAGAGGCTGTTCCCAGTTATAATCCTCAGTTTGGCTTGAATAAAATTTTTCATTTCTTTCTTAGATCAACTGTTGATTAGTTTTTCATCGACAGATACAATCAATGTAAAAACTCAAAAGCATAAATAAAATGTGTGTAATAATTAGGCAGTGATGTGTTTGAGCATTACCTTCGTTTTTAATAAATACGTTTACTTGTACACTTATGTAATTTTTAGTAATGGCTGTATTTAACAAGCAGCCCACAAAATCCCTAAAAACTTACCAACCGGCTCTCAAATGCTGATACGATCTGATCCCTGTGTCCGCGCCCCCTCCCCACGTACTACTGACTGGAGGAGATCTGGAGACGGTCACATTAGCTCTCCACCTGTACAAAATATGTGGAGGTGGGAGGTAGGGATGGTAGATATTGGGGTCAGGAAATCCAGCTGTCCCACAAACGTGTCCTGTGCGTTCACACATAGCTCTAGATGTTAAAAGGAAGCCTAAACTCTGGTATGGCTGCCCTGGCATGACGCTCTCCAGCTCCTCACCGCCTTTGTCCATGTGACCTATTTTCAGAGCAAAAAAATGCTGATTTACTCTCCAGTTGCCAACTTTGGCTACTCGTTGCACAGACCTTGCTCTACCCCTATAGACACACCCTAGCTTTGACAGCATTTCCCAAAGCTCTGCAGGTCTGGAGAGAATGACACAGCTGGAGATCATTTTGAAGACAATTAAAGCTAATGAGCTGACACAGCAAAAGCAGCAAAAAAAGGCAGGAAATGGCTCTGGCTAGAGGATAGTTTTGCCTTGGTAGCCGGTAAGAGACCAGTAAGGAAGTAAAATGGGAGAGGATCTGACTTACTAGTAAAAATTAGTATTTGCTTACCCAGGCCTTGACCATAGCTGAATTGGAGGGTGTTCTTCTGGCAGGGCTGTGGGAACCAGGCACTTTTCTGTACAGAGGGGAGCAGTGTAAACTGGTACAGCCTCTATGGAAGCCAATTTGACACTGGCTTTCACTGTTTTAAATGCACATTCCCTTTTACCAGGATACTCGAAGATATTCATTGCAGCATTATTTGTATTAATAATGGTACTGAGGGACTTCCTTACTGGCGCAGTGATTAAGAATCCGCCTGCCAATGCGGGGGACACGGGTTCAAGTCCTGGTCCGGGAAGATCACACATGCCCCAGAGCAACTAAGTCTGTGCACCACAACTACTGAGCCTGTGCTCTAGAACCCGTGAGCCACAACTACTGAGCCCACGTGCCACAACTACTGAGCCCACGTGCCACAACTACAGAAGCTCATGCACCTAGAGCCCGTGCTCTGCAATAAAGACCAGCCACTGCAATGAGAAGCCCATGCACCACAACAAAGAGTAGCCCCCGCTCGCCGCAACTAGAGAAAGCCCGTGTGCAGCAATGAAGACCCGACGCAGCCAAAAATAAATAAATAAATACATTTAAAAAAATAATAATAAATTTAAACAAATAATGATGGTACTGAATTAGAAACACACTGAAAGCCTATTAATAGGTGGCTTGATAAGTTTATAAAAGACAATAAATCCAGAAGAAGGAACACTGTACAACCACTAAAAAGAATATGGCAGCTCTTATCTATTGTAGAACACTCAAATCTGCTAAGTGAAAAAAGCAATAACTGTATGCTACCATTTGGATGCTTTGCATGATATACTTTTACACTTAAATGTGCATAAAATACCTTTGGAAAGATACACAAAGAAACTTGGCCACAGTTGCCTCTGAAGAAGAAAGCTGACAGAGGCCAAAGGTGGGAAGGACTTACTTAGCAACATACCCCTTTAAAACGTTTTAATTTTCTATCACAAACTCTCATTTTTTAATCAAAAGATAATAAAGGATGTGGCTATTTTTTAAATGGCAACAACAACTACACTTCCGTGATTATTAACCCCAGTCCCGAGCCTGCTCAAACTTTGGTCAAATTTTAAAGGTGTTTGTCCACTCCCATTCGCCTGGAACTGTCCGGGTTTTAGCACTGGAAGTCCCGTGTCCTGGGAAACCCTTCAGTCCCGACAGACTAGGAGGGTTGGACAGGATACTCCCCTCTCCAGATTGAAGTGGTGCCCTCAGGCCACCCATGGGCTCCTTCCCCCTGTCCCCCAAACCCAGCCAGAAGACGGAGGGCAGGACGCTTGCGCTGCAAGCTAAGCAGGTCAGCCTCCTGGGTACCAAGCTGGGTGAAAGGACGGGGCGGGGTCCCGGAGGGGCCTGGCCTCTTACAGAGGCCTCACTTCATTGACCCGGAACAAGAGCAATGGGCAGGGACTCTGATCCTGGGTTCTAGCCTCGGCCCGCCATTGAGTGACCTTCAGTCGGTCCTTATACTTTTCCGGGCCTCAGTTTTCTCATTTGTAAAGTGAAGGGGGAAAGTGGGCGCCTATCACGGTCCTAAGGGCACATCTCCTCACCTCTCAGACTCTTGAGCACAGGGGCCCACTCCCCAGCTCACACGCATGTTCCGTACTCTCCCAGGGAACAGCCAAAACCTCTCAGCTCTAGTTCAGGTGCATTTCACAGGTAGGAACCAGAAGGTTCTATCCAGAAAGGTCCTATTCAAGATCCAATTGAAAGGTGCCTTCTCTTAAAGCAGCATTTCTCAACAAAGCGAATGAGTTCAGAATGTCAATCCTGGGCCCCGCTACAGAGATTCAGTTGCAGTAGGTCTAGGAAATCAAGGTAGGTGCCCTGCGCTCCAGCCCCACCCCGTACCAGTCCCACACTTTGAAACCCACTGTCTTAAAGACCAAGGCCACATCAGAGGGTAAGCATTTTAAAGTTCATTTCCTCTTTAATGAAAACAAGCTATTATTCTGTAACAGTTATTTTTTTAAACCAACAATAAGAGTTTTGAGGCATCAAATCCACTTAATGCACTGCAGCCTGGAACTACACACGGAACAGTAAGGTTGCATTTCAAAACATGATCAAACAGCAGCCTGATCAACCAGGTGTTAAGCCTCTCAATCACAAGCCTCAAAACACACCATCGAGTTTCAGGAAGCAGGTGTTTGAAGGGAAGATTGAGATCAACAGTTGCTTTTGTGGTTATTTAAGAGGTTTTGAAACATTAAAATGGAGTACCTCACGCTCAAGCCAGTAGACTTCCGGGGCTTCGAGGCTGAATAAATCCAGGCAATTATTAGCACTGCAGAATTTAACGGGATTGCAATCAAAAAGCTTTGATCCTTATTGAGGAAATCTGTGTCCTTTCTTTTTTTTTCTTTTTTGTGGTGCGCGGGCCTCTCACTGTTGTGGCCTCTCCCGCTGCAGAGCACAGGCTCCAGACGCGCAGGCTCAGCGGCCACGGCTCACGGGCCCAGCCGCTCCGCGGCATGTGGGATCTTCCCGGACCGGGGCACGAACCCATGTCCCCTGCATCGGCAGGCAGACTCCCAACCACTGCGCCACCAGGGAAGCCCTCTTGTGTCCTTTCCTTTATTTCCACTACCTTTAAGGAGTTGCCCTCATGGGTGGCAATGCTTTTAAGAATCCCTAGAACATACTGCACCTTGTTCAGATTGAAGATTTTGATCCCTTTAGAGAAAATCACATGCAGATCACAGGCATACATTCAGTGCAACAGTGCCAGGGACCCATCCCAACTTCCTCCCCTATGTGACAAGTCTAGAATGGGGAGTTCCAAAAGAAAAAGCGAAGTTCCACTTTAGAAATTAATTTTTGGCTTTGTACACATTTCCAATGGCTTCTTGGTGACATAATTGCCCCATGAAAATCCCTGAAAGGTTTCGGGACAATTTAAGGTGACCATCCTCAGTAGATGCACCCTTTTTGAGACCCACTATTAATAAGACTAGCCCATCACTTAGGCTTAATAGCACTTGCCCATTTGATTTATTTTAGGGAGTGCAGCAAAGGGGTCCCTACTTAAAATTGTAGCTCGTTAATTTCTAGTAATTCCCCTTGATTGTGAGTAGCCATTTAGCTTTCAGAAAATATGCTTCACTTTCTATTTCTCTTCCCTCTTCCCCTGACCTTGGATTACCACCAAAATATTAGTTTCAGCTCTTATAACTGTATCTCCTACAGTTAAAGGTGCTGTTGGAGCATTTGGTCATATGTGATACCAACTTAATAATAAAGCCCCAGTCACCCTTACTTCAATGAGATAAAGGTGTTTGAGACTTCAGAAAGTTTCACTGTCAATCATGGATATCCACACGCTCCTCTGAAACAAAATCAAGAGAGTCTACCAGGTCTGAACAAATCAGGGGTTCTGAGACTGGGTTCTAAGGTTGAATAAGCCCAAAGGACTTCGTTCTTCCCTCCCACCAGTCAGTAATTGCAGACCACATCACAACTTCTCTTTCATACCACCTTCCTCTTTTGAGCTGTAGGATTCAGCGGGGGTGTTGATTAATGTGTAGTTGGGGCTTTTGTGACTCAGGACATTCAAACCTGAACTCTGAGTCTATTTGCAAAGATAAAAGTTTCCTCTCTAATCCAGGGAGGCTGGCTATCTTTAGGCTTTTCTGATCTTCCTTTGTCATGTAATACCCTTCTTTATTTAGTATTTGTACTCTCTCATCGTTCCTCTCCTGGTAGCCAACAGCCACGGCCCAGTTGGGGAAGTGTTAACCTTAACTTCTCCTTATGCAGGAGGAACTCAGCAGCCCTTTCAGCAGCCCACACCATTGTAGCAGGTTTCACAACTTTAAGTTGGACTAGAAACTCCCTCGGAATTCCATCATGCGAATTATTCAGACCGATTCAATCAGGATTTTTCCTCTTTGCTGTGCTCCAGTAAACCTCTGACCTCCTGTTTCATGGAGAAAATAGAAATCATCAAATCATCAGATGGAAGCTCCATCAATTCCTTGCTTGCCTCCACTAATCTAAGACTTGCCTTCTCCCTTCCCTCCTGTCGCAATGGGAAAGAGGCCCTCTTCCCTCTAGGCCAGTTCCCCACCAAGGCTTGGAACCCCAACTCCATCGGCCCCTCTCCTGCATCTTCAGAGTCTCCCTCTGTATTAGCTGTGGCTCATCGCCATTTGTATATAACAAAATGTTATGTTAGAAGTTGGGACTGTGAAGCACCAAGATATAATAAAAGCTACATTTCAAAGGATGTGCTAGACCATATGCGCAATTTCAAAGTAGAATAACCAAGAACCAGTATTATGACTTTTAAATTCCCTCATTCAGCAGGAGGCTAAAGAGTGAACGGAGTGGGGTTTGAAGAGGATTCTTGAGTAGAGCCATTAGAATGCTGTGGGTCTCAGACCCCAAGGATGGAAGGATGAAGGGGATCTCGGCCTTCTTCTCAAGCCTAGTGAGGATGCTTTAATGGGACAGTTTGGAGAGATGAATGCATGTCCCCTGCAGTTGGGTGCTAGAAAGACTGGGACCTACTCATGCCTGAGAAGGTCAAGGAAGGCAGCAGGGTAGAAGGCTGGGTCTGGGAAGTAACTTCACTCCTGGGGATCAAATTGTAAGAATTTTGCTCAGGGAGAGGCTCCCAGAAAAGAGGACTCCAGGAGCAGGAAACTGTGAGCAGTACTGGGAGGTAGACGTGGGTTTGGGTGAAGAACTGAAGGTGGATAGGACAAGGCCAACTGAAGAGTTGCAGTTGGAAGGCCCCACCAGGTGAACTTTCAAGGAACCCATGGAAATGCCCAGCGAGAGTCTGCTGTACACACCTGCTGCCCCTGAGAAGGCAACACCATCCTACCAGAGAGCCAGCCTCACCACTTATCCCTCCTCCTAGCTCTGACCCTGGGGGAAGAAGCACAGCTGGCAAGCAGAGAACGAGGAGAAAGTGTGGGGTGATGGGGGGAGAGAGGAGGGCCATGCCAGCCCCCACCATCACATCAAGGGGCCATCTGGCACAGGGCAGGGGGCGGAGAGGGGGGTGGTGTGCACGTGAGAAGATTGAACATGAAACCAGCTGCAGTGTTGACTGTTATCTTGGAGCAGACATTCTAAATTAACTAACTGAGACTGAGATTGTAACCTAACCATGATTCAGAACTTTAAAAAAAAGGAACCAAAGAAATGACCAGAACCTGAACAGATTTAAAGGGACAATGGAAAATGAGAGTAAGACTGCTTCTAAGAAAACTTCAGCATGAGCACTGATGTTCCATGGACAGACAGATGGACATGATTAGACAGAGGAAGCAGAAACCTCCCCTTGACTCTACATCAACTTCCAGCCTCTCTCCTGTATCTTCAGCTTCTCCCTCTTGACCTTATCTTCTTTCCCTCACTCGAGATTATTAAAGGAGTTTTTCACACTCCCTGCCTCTACTTCATCATCTCCCATAGCCATCTAGCTTCTGCCCTGTCATTACAGTAAGTCCCCTATATACAAATGAGTTCCGTTCCTAGAGTGCTTCGTAAGTCCAACTTGTTCATGAGTGCAACAAAGTTAGCCTAGGTACCCAACTAACACAGTCAGCTATATAGTACTGTACTGTAATAGGTTTATAATACTTTTCACACAAATAACACATTAAAAAAACCACAAAAAATAAAGGAAACATTGTTACTCTTACAGTACAGTACCTTGAAAAATACAGTAGTCCAGTACAACAGCTGGCGTACAGGGGCTGACATCGAGTGAACAGGCAAGAAGAGCTACTGACTGGAGGAGGGAGAGGAGGGGGGAGATGGCAGAGCTGAAGGACGGTCAGCAACAGGAGACGGAGGGCAAGCTGCACCTGACAATGTACGGCAGACACGTGAACTAACTCACGTGACTGGACATGAGAATGCACGTTCACATCTTTGAAAGTTCTCAACTTGAAGGTTCGTATGTAGGGGACTTACCGTACTGCCCAGAAACGTCTCTGGACAAGGTCACCACTGACATCTTTTTATTTTTTTCTTGCTTTTTTCTCAAAATAATTTTTCTTATTATAAAGCAGATATGCTCATTACAGAAAAATTAGAAACCTCAAGCAACTAAAATGAACATTAAAAAATAAAATCCATAAACCCACCCACACCAAGCCAACCACTGTTAGTAGGTTAATGTAGATCCTAGATTACCTTCTGTGCGTATATTCATGTGTAGATTTAGAGATATACGCACAGAGAATATACACACGCATGCACACATACACATAAACATTTATTTCAAGCTTTTCATTATTACAGCAATGCTAATTTAAAACTTGAATTCATACTATACATATACTACTTAATACATACATATATGTACAAATTACATGTATATTTTCACAAGTACTTTGCAGGTGTAAGTAGAATGCTCACAGAACAAACAAACAAAAACAAGATAATAGGAGATGGCAATAGCTGATGTTTCCTACTGCTTCTGCGTTATCCAAAGATTTATGAAAGTGTTAGCTTCTGTTATTAAAAAAGGCACTCTGTGACAACTTGGCACATCTATTTACATGTCAGAAAACAGTGGGGGCCAAAGGACGTGATGTTTACTAAACACTTTATCAAACATTAAGCCGTTATTTCATTTATTTTCTAAGTACATATATTGTGATGTTAAGATAGGAAGAGACAATGGTAGAAATTTTAAGAAGATGATTTTGACATAGGGAACATATTTTACCCTCATAATTGTGTTAAGTCCATCTTTACCAATATGCCAATATATAATTTTTACCACAGAGCATTTTTAGACACATGCCACTATGTTAAAAATAAATAAACAATAGAGAAAAGTTTAAAAATAGGAACTAAAAATTTGACTCCCTGGAAAAAGACAACACTGAATAAATTTGTGTAAGCCTTTCAGACCTTTTTCTAAACATTTAGAACCATATCTATCAATACATAATTTTATTTAGTTATTTTCACAAAATGAGACCATATCACGCCGACTGCTCTGGAGCTCGCTTTTTTCATTTAACAGTGTCATGAGCGATTTTCCAAATCAGGACGTACAGATCGATCTCCCTCCTTTGAAGAGATGAATATTGCTTTATCATTTATTATGGCCCAAAATTTGTTTAAGCATCTTCTTGCTGAGAAACATTTGAGTTATTTCAAAGTTTTTATTATCACTAGTGAGATCTACACATCTTATACCTATATCTTTTAATAGTTGTCTAATTATTCATGTAGACTAAATAACCAAAAGTAGATTTGCTTGGTCAAAGGATAAGCACATTTACATTTTGACGGTACCAGATTATACTCTAAAAAGATTGTATTAGGTACTCTCCCTCACCTTCTCCAAAAATGAATATTATCAATCTTTTAATTTTTGCCAATCTTATAGGTAAAAAAATGAACTCATTGTTTCAGTTAGCATTTTTTTCATAGGGAGACTGAACTCCTCATATGCTGATTGGCCATTTATTCTTCTAGGAATTGCCTACCCATCTTTGTCCATTTTGTGGCTGGGCCATTTGTCTTTTCTATCGATTTATAAAATTTCTTTAGCTAATAGAGATATTAACTCTGTCATGCTTATCACAAATAATTTTTCCTAGTTTTTCTTTCTTTTCTTTTTTTTTTACTTCGTCTATGGGTTTCTCCCCACAAGAGTTTTAACTTTTCATATAGTCAAGTATATCCATCTTTTCCTCATGGCTTCTGGTTTTAATAATATATATTATACAAGGTTTCACCACTCCATGGTTATAAAAATATTCATCCTTATTTTCTTCTATTATTTTTATAATTTTACTTCTATACTTAAATTGTGACCTCATGGAGTACATATTCTGGTATAAAAAGTGAAATGAGAATCCAATAGGATCATACTCTACATACTATTTTACAATAATTTATTGCATTGTGACCATATTTCCATGTTAATTGATATACTCTGTTATATTAATTTATACTGGTTCCATAATTTATTTAAGTAATCTCCTATAATTGGATAATTAGGCTGATTGCAGCTATTTCAAACAGCTGTGTGATAAACATGAGTGTTAAACCCTCATCTATTACCTTGACAATCCCCTTAGCATGCATTTCAAACTGTTTTTATCTTCTCTGTATAAACCTTGCCCCATCTTCTCATCACAGTGAGCTGTATGTACGTATACCCATCCTATTGTCCAAACCAAAATCTTAGAAGTAATTTTTTTTTTTTTTTTTGTGGTACGCGGGCCTCTCACTGTTGTGGCCTTTCCCGTTGCGGAGCACAGGCTCTGGACGCGCAGGCTCAGCGGCCATGGCTCACGGGCCCAGCCGCTCCGCGACATGTGGGATCTTCCCGGACCGGGGCACGAACCCGTGTCCCCTGCATCGGCAGGCGGACTCTCAACCACTGCGCCACCAGGGAAGCCCTAGAAGTAATTTTTGATTCCTCACTTTCCCTCAACCTTCAAACTGTCCATCAGAAAAATTCCATCAGCGCTACCTAGTTGTCCACTTATATCCCACTCTTCTCCTCACCTGGATGGCTGCTTGGCCTCTCTGTTCCCACTCTTGCCCACTGCAATCCTGTGTCTACAGCAGGAGAGTATCATTTCAGAATGTAAATCAGATCAAATCATTTCCCTGCTGACAACCCTCAAATGGTTTTCCATTGCACTTCCAGAAGTGAAATAGTAAATATCCCTTACCAAGCCCTCCTTCCAAGGCCTCTGTCACCTGGCCCTATCCACCCCTCTAACTCAAGTCCCCTGTTTCCCAGATGTTGACCTCTTTTGTACTCCTTAAATGAACCAAACTTGTTCCTAATTTAAGGCAGGATTTCTCATCCTTGGCACTAACGACATTTGGGGTGGATAATTCTCTGCTGTGGGGCCTGTCCTGTGCATTGTAGGATGTTTACCAGCATCCCTGGCCTCTACCCCCTAGATGTCTGTAACACTCCCCCACCCCCACCAGTTGTGTTTTGTCTCCAGACGTAACCAAATGTCCCTTAGGGGACAAAATTACCTAGGGGGACAAAATTTTGCCTAGGGGCAAAATTACCCCTGCTTGAGAACCACTGATTTAGGGCCTTTGCATAAGCTGTTCCATCTACCTGGAATGTTCTGCCTCCTGGATCTTTATGCAAATGTTTCTTATTCAGGATTCAGATCAAATGTCATCTCCTCAAACAGTCTTCCCTGCCCATCCAATCTAAATGAGCTCCCCGCTCATCACCAATCACCCACTGCCACTACCAATCACCCTGTTTTGTTTTCTCAGCAGCTCTTATCATTGAAATAACCTTGCCCGGTTATTGGTTTACTTCTTGGTTGCCTGTCTCTCCTACCAGAATGTAAGTTTCAAGCCAAGAGCAGCGCCTGGTGTGAGTGAGCAGCTGTTCAGGAAATATTCGTTGATTGAAAAAAATAAACTCCCATATGCGGAGACTAAAGATCTATTTGTTCCAAATCTAATAGATAAAGTTCTTATATGAATTCTCTCCAACATCTGACACTCATGATGACCCGCTCTTTCTTTACGTCATCACTTCCCTTGGTGTTGGTGACCCTGTGTTGAGACCCTAGTCTCGGGGACTCTCTCTTCTAGTTTCCCTCAAGAGCTCCTCCTCCTCGGCCCATGCCTGACATACTGCTCTTCAGGGAGTCCCATCCTAGTGCCTCTTCTCCTCCGATTCCATATCATCTAGTGAGGTGACCTCAGCCACTCCTATACTTCATCAATGACCATCTATTTCCTTGTGACTCCCAAATCTATACCTCTACCCCAGATGCAAGCAGATGCTGGGAAGTCCCACAGGCCCCTCAATTTCAATATTTCCAAACTAAATTTATCACCTCCACCAACCCCAAGCCACATCCTCGACAGCCCCTCTCATGAGACACAGCTAAGCCTCCTGCTGCTGAAGCTCCTAGTTCCTATGCTGGAATTATTCTTCTGGATTATTGTAGCATTGGATCACTGTACCCTCCAGTGGGCTCCGTGACCCTGGCCCCGCTCCCAAATAACACACGCTCCTCAGTCTTCTGCTTGAAGCTCTCAATGGCTCCCCACTGCCCTAAGTCCAAGATCCAAATGCCTCTCCATGCCTTCCAAGACCTTCATGACCCGTCTCTTTCACCGAATCAACCATCCAAACTATGCCTCCCCTCACCTGTGGGACCACAGATGCGCCTCTGTGTCATAACCACACTTGCCATCCCCCTCTCTGTGCCAGGATTCAAACAATATTTATAAAATCAACAGATGGATGGAGGAACTTTCTTGGTGTTTCCATTACCCTTGTTCTTTTTTTTTGTTTTTTTGGCTGCGTCGGGTCTTAGTTGCGGCACACGGGATCTTCGTTGCAGTACACGGGATCTTTCTTTGTGCTGCACGGGCTCCTCTCTAGCTGTGGTGCATTGGTTTTTCTCTTCTCTAGTTGTGGTGTGTTGGTTTTTCTCTTCTCTAGTTGTGGTGTGTGGGCTCCAGAGCGCATGGGCTCTGTAGTTTGCAGCACATGGGCTCTCTTGTTGAGGCGTGTGGGCTCAGTAGTTGTGGTGTGTGGGCTTAGTTGCCCCATGGAATGTGGGATCTTAGTTCCCCAACCAGGGATCGAACCTGCATCCCCTGCATTGGAAGGCGGATTCTTTACCACTGGACCACCGGAGAAGTCCCTTGCTCTTGAGTCACTGTTTCTTTGGTCTGAGTCTCATAAGGCTTTGAACCTTCTTTTAAAATAGTTCATCACCAGTCCTCAAACAGTCTTTGCTTCCAATGCAACTCGAGCTTCCTCTCTGAAACCATCAGTGGGGTTTTTATATCCTACCCATCTTATTTCCCAGGCCCTAACGCTAATTTTTATATCCCTCCCTCAATGCTGCACCACAAACCAACATCCTAACAACTTTTGGAGGACTTGGGTTAAGTAGTAACTAACTAATTTGCATCTCCAAACTCAGAATTTAGCTCAATATTTACATTTTGCTGTCACTGGGTACATTCAGTAACAGTGACTAAGCGTCTTGGCAGCTCTCAAATTATACAAAAGAAATTCAGAGATAACGCAACAGAGCATCAAGAAAAACTAATGAACAAGCAATTTATTATAAATAAGATCTGAAATAATAAGTTTCATATCAAAACAAGTATCCAAAAGGAACAGCAAAACTGCCGTCTGCTCCAGAGCTGTCACTGCTCAGCCTCTGTAATCTGTCCCCGGCTCCACCGTCACCGTCCTGTCAGTTCCTCGGCATCAGCTGGACAGATTACGTGAGCACACTCCCAGCTGAACCAACATAGGAATAGAGCTGAGAAAACCGACCCCCAGCTGCCGTTCCCCCCAGCTTCCCAGTCAGGCAGCCCCAGGGGTACTTTCAAATGACACATCCCTCCAAGGATCATGCCCCTGTTACCTTCCCCCAAATGTTACTGTTGGGGTGGACGGTGACCCCGGGAGCCTACAGGTACTCGTGGGTGTTGCCTGTGGTATGTGCTGTCTTCCCCAACTGAATAGATCTAGGGAAGAGGAGCAGCGAGTGACGACTGTGTGACAATCCCAGACAGTGTCCTTGCCAGGCTACCTCGGCTCAGAGGGAGAGAGCGGGAAATCCGTCTTGTAGGTGACTGGCCGCTGCTGCTCAAAGGAAGCACGTGGGGGTGAAGCTCGGCCCCCAACAGGGAGCTTCCACATGACTCTGAATTGCAGTTTTGAGGACGCAGGGCCAGGCACCTCCACATCACCTCATTCCTCTGGCCTGGGTGACGATGGACTCCATCAGTGATGGGAGCCTATTGTGGCCAATTTCTCAAGGCTGTGCCACAGAAAGGCCTGGGGAGGCCCGTCTGAGTCTGAAAATGACCGTGGAAGCTGCAGAGCAACTGGCTCCCGAGGCTTGGGCAGGAGCCTCCTAACAGTTTTCTGCAGCAAATGTATTGATGCCGCAAATGCGTTTAAAAGAAGCGAACCGGGCCTGGCGCTCAGCTCTGCACTCAGCGCTGGGAGGGAATTCCACAAGGAAAATCCCTGCTCTGGAGGGAGCTGTGACCTAATTAAGAAGAAAGAACTTTGCATGTGAAATGATACCTCATGCTGGGGCTCTTGGCCCTCCTGCCCCCGGAGCCGTGTGTGCTCAGCTGATGAGAGGGTCAGCACAAGCAGGCCTGAGGGACCATCTGGGGTCCAGAGTGGGCATAGTGCCCAGAGCCTGGGATAGGTTAGGGGCCCATGAAAATGTTCGAACTTGTAAAATCAGAAGAAAAAAGTGAATATAATCCAATCTGAATTGCATTCACATTTACATCGATGCAATCGCAAAATATGTTTTAATTTTTTTTATACAAAAGGAGGCCCAAGAAAGGCAAAAATTTCCAAGAACTCCAGAAATTATAATGCAGCCTTGACGGAACAAAAGGGAAAACAAACGAGCAGCTGCAGAAATGCCCAGTTACCATTCTGCCCTTGCACGTGCAGCTGAGCAAGAAACGTGCAAACCTCAAGAGCCCTGGAGCACGTCCTGAGTAACCATTCTGCTCACAGGCATGTGGGCGCTGCCATGGCCCTAGAAATGAAGCGTTGATAGAAGTGATTATGGTGATAATCACTGCAACCGTTTAATGAGTACTTCCAGTATGCATCAGATTCAGTGCTAGAGGCTTTACATGCTTGATCTCATTTAATCACCTCTACGACCTTGGAAGATAGGTATTATTACCTACATTTTAGAGATGAAGAAACCACAACTCAAAGAATTTAAGTAACAAGCCCTGGGCTTCCCTGGTGGCGCAGTGGTTGGGAGTCTGCCTGCCGATGCAGGGGACACGGGTTCGTGCCCCGGTCCGGGAGGATCCCACATGCCGCGGGGCGGCTGGGCCTGTGAGCCATGACCACTGAGCCTGCGCGTCCGGAGCCTGTGCTCCGCAGCGGGAGAGGCCACAGCGGTGAGAGGCCCGCGTACCGAAAAAAAAAAAAGCCCTGACCACAGGCTCTATATTGGCAAATGCAGGGGGTGCCATCCGTGTTATATTCCCTGATGCTGATGCCCCCAGGAATCACGTGATATGACAGCACTGGCCAGGCTCACCCATATGTGTTGCATCTTCACTCCACTGTCTCTAAAATTATATATTTTTCCCAAGCAAAAGCACACCCCAGCCCAAACAAGAGAGAGTGCACAGAAATGGGCCTGAGATTCCCTAAACCTAAAAGCCCAAGTTTTCCTTAAAGTACCCCATACCTCAGATCACAGGACAAAAGGGCTCCTCGTGGCTGCTCCCCTGTCACTGCTACATGGGGTGCCTGTGTCTACAGCTGCCTGGGGGAGGGCAGTGCAGGTGGATTTCCTGCTTATTCCAGGCTTTCTCCTCTCTCTAGCATCACTGCTTGGCATGTCTTTGCCAGTTTCTCTTAGATGTTCTCCAAGGACCTTTGTAAGCATGTCTGGATGAAGGAAATAAAATTAACTGCCAATTTTTGTCTATGTATTTCCCGTAAACCATCTTAAATCTCCTATGAGCCAAGCTGAGTATAAACACTGAGTTACAAGCTGTGTAGTACTTCACCGTTCAAAGTATGGTCGCTGGACCAGTAGCACCGGCACCACCTGGGAGCTTTTGCTAGAAAGGCAGAACCCAGGCCCTGCAGATGCCTTGTGGACTTGCGTGTACGCTGAGGTTTGAGAGGTGCCAGGGTGATTCGGAAGAGGAAGTCACTGAGATTGTCAAATTTGGCTCTACAGTGAATCACCAAGAGCTTCAAAAACTACTGACGCATGGATCCCATGCCAGAGACTCTTAGATAACTGGTATAAGGAGCAGCCTGTGAGTTTGGGATGTTTAAAAGCTCCCGAAGTGGGCTTCCCTGGTGGCGCAGTGGTTGAGAGTCCGCCTGCTGAGGCAGGGGATGCAGGTTCGTGCCCCGGTCCGGGAAGATCCCACATGCCGTGGAGAGGCTGGGCCCGTGAGCCATGGCCGCTGAGCCTGTGCGTCCGGAGCCTGTGCTCCGCAACGGGAGAGGCTACGGCAGTGAGAGGCCCGCGTACCGCAAAAAAAAAAAAAAAAAAAAAAAAAAAAAAAAAAGCTCCCAAAGTGATTCTAACATGCAGCGAAGTTTGAGAACCCCTTGACTAAGTGATGCAGGGCTTCTGGAGAACTTGGGAAGGAGGGCATGGCAGGTGTATGCAGGTGGACATGACGTATATTCATGGTGTAGTGAGAAGGCCCATCTGAAGGGAGAGCAGAGGCCGTGTAGGGGGTGGGGGTGAGGATAAGAGTTTGGGGAACAGGCTATGGTCACGGGATTCAGACATGGAGTAGTAAGAATAGAGTGCTGGAGGAGACGAAAACCACTCTTAGAAAAGCTTGCTCTGACGAAGATTTGCTGGACAGGATGGAGTGTGGGGAGCCTGAGTCAGGGAGAACAGCTGTTCACAGGAGCCCATGTAAGAGCTGATGAGATCCAAAAGGCAGGATGACTCTGAGAAGAAAAGTAAACGATGGCAGGCCTGTTGGATTCATTTGCCAGGGCTGCTGTAAAAGCATCACAAACTGGGCAACTTAGCAGAAATTTATCTTCACATCATTGGGTCGACCAGAAATCCAAGATCAAGGCGTCAGCAGGGCTGGTTCCTTTGGAGAGCTGTGAGGGAGAATCTGGTCCATGTCTTTCCCCTCGCTTCTGGTGGTTTGTTGGCAATCTTTGGGGTTCCTTGACTTATAGAAGCATCGCCCCAATCTCTGCCTGCATGTTCCATGGCGTTCTCCCTGCACACACGTCTGCGTCCAATCTCCCCTTTTCATAAGGACATTAGATTAGGGCCCACCCTAATCACCTCAATTTAACTTCATTACTTCTGTAAGACCCTATCTCCAAACACAGCCACATTCTGCGGTACTGGCGTTTAGGACTTCAACAGATGAATTGGTTGGGGGGGTGGGGGCACAAATTCAACCAATAAGACGCATCAAAGGAAAAAATCTATGCAAGATCAGTTTTGCTACGTCACAATAAAGGCAACTGAAGTCAGCTGGATGGGATCTCCACTCATATTCTGAGGTTGGTGAGGATCTCATTTTACTGAAGGCAGATGCAACAAATATGAAACTGAAGGGGACTTTCCTTGGCAGGGAAAGCTGGCCAAAATCCTTTTGTAATTCAGTTTTTCTTGCGTCACAGCAATGACAGTTGATTTAAATGCATCCATGTACAGAGTTGGGATTTGTAGTCCGTGGTGTAACACGAAAAAGCAAAAATGCCATCCTTTGTATGCAGAAATAACCGTCACAGCCTAGCAGAGGTATCAGCAGGCCCCACATGGTTGAACAGAAAAGGAAATAGAAGATTCCATAGGTCGGCGCTGGGCTCCAACACTGGTCAGTGGACTGCGGCTCATGGGCTCAAGCTTGCTTGGGGGTTTCCAGGGTCAAGATCAAAGGCCACAGAAGTTAAGAAGCCAAAGGATGACGTCACGAAGGTCAGGTTATCAGCAAGACACACCCTAAGCTGCTGGACACCTCTGGTGACTCTGGTCTGACAGCAGGGGCAGTGCGTGCAGAGGGAGAGACTGTGATCCGGGTTCGAAGATCCTAAGGGCCAAATCGTCCAGAAGAAGGAAGGTTCCACCTGCAGTAGCCTCATATGTGCCTGACACGGTTCTGCTGCTCCTCACCCAGAAACAGGGGGGCGGAGCTCTATCGACTTTTGTGTTTTCTTCTCCTAGTAATAGAGATGGGCTTTAAAGAGCAGCTGTTCTCAGACCTTATATGCATTGGAACCACTGGAGGGACGCGTTAAAACATAGATTTTCTGGACCCACCCCCAGCATGTCTGATTCAGTAGCTCTGAGACAGGACCCAAGCATTTGCCTTTCTAATAAGTTTCTGGGTGGCGCTGGGCTGTGGGCCACCCCTTGAGAGCCACTCTGTAGAGTTAGGCACTCTCTCCCCCTCATGCTCAACGATAAACGTTTGAGGAGCAGCTAGCCAAGGTTCAGGGTGCAGTCTGTGACCATGGGTAATGGTCCTCCTCATTATTTACTGAGGATCAAGTTCAGTATCTCCCAAGCTCATTGGCTTCATGCTCCGACCAACTGAATCAAGTGGCCTCCACTTTTAAATTCTTCCAGGATCTAAAGGATCCTGACAAGAAGGGAGTTATTTGATTTTTGTGGGTGATCATTTAACCCAAAAGTACAAGCTCAAGGTATTTGTTATTGAGAAATAGCCTCACATGTACACAAAGAATCATGTTCGTTGCAATTACGGACTATAATAGCCAAGGTTGGAAAAATCTAAAGGGCCAGCAAAAGGGGAGTAAATTATGGCATATCCATACTATAATAAATAATGCTACACAGGGATTTAAAAGAATGTACAAACATGAAAAATCTACAAGGTATAATTAGAGGAAAAAAAGGAAATTGCAAAACAATACATACTAAATTATCTAGCTCATGTGTTTTAAAACCCACAAAGATATGTGTACAAATGCATAAAAAACGGCCTGGAATGATATATGCTAAGCTCTTAAGAGTAGTTGTTTTGAGGAGAGGAGGGCAAATGGGAGAAGGTTTATCTCAGTTCCCCATACCAACAAGATTCTGCCTTTGGCTCCTGCCATACTGGAAAGTGCTGGGCTCGGCCCAGCCCATAGAGGTTCTGGGCCTCTACAGCAGCCCGAGGAATACAACCAGGGTACAACCTTCGACAAATGAAAGAAAGGAAATAACAGGAGGCTTCCTTGGGCGTAACTGGTTCCTTGGCGATGTCCCGCACAACCAAGACCATCTGAGTTCTCTTGTTTCCTTGTGAACCTGTGGCCTACTTGGTAACTCCCACCTTACCTTCTTCCTTCCTTGGCTTCACGTCCCCTTTTCTCTCATTCTCACTTCCCTGGGATTCCCCACCTCCATCCTAAGTATTAGCACAGTAAACTTTGCCTCCGGCTCATTTTTCTAGGGAATTTGAACTCAGACAATCTATTTCTATGTTCTCTGAACTTTGAAAAATGATAATGTGTTCAGCTAATACTTGTAGAAGGATAAAATAGGATTAAGAGGGGAAGGGTGATCGGTTTATTATGAAGAGCAATGTGAATGTCTTCAAGGTGTTTTGCGGGCAGGAGAGTGAGGTAGAGGAGTCGCTTGCTTCAGCATTTTCCAGGTGCTCCCCGAGGAGCCTGGGAGCCAAAACCTCCCTGTCTAACAACGTAATGTTTTCATTATCTTCCGTGGAGTCCCCTTGCCCGCCCCCAGTCAGGTCTGCTGGGTCAGACCCTCCAGGAATTATCACCCTCTTCAAAACCTCAGAACCAGCTCCCTTTGCCTCTTTCTTCCTTTCCTGCTTGTGAAAAGGGGGTGAGTGTGTGAAGGTGTGTTACTTAGGTCATTTCAGATTGACTGAACTGGGGGCTCAGAGAAAGAGTCCAGAGGAGAGCCGCCGACCACATCCTTCTTTTCTTCGCATTCAAGAGAGACCTGAGCTCTTCCTCAGAGGAGACAAAGGATGGGAACAGGAGAAGTGGCAAGCTTGACCTGAAGTTTAGCTGGGTCTAAGGTCTCCCCCACCTCCTCCCACAGCAAATGCCCCAGAAGCAAAAACCACTGAAGGTACAGATCTCCAGATTATAAGAGTGGGAGATAGGGAAAATTACTGGGGAAAAAACATCAGTAAATGAGCAAGTTCATAGATGCAGTAGCCAAAAGAAATTGTGTTTCATAAACTCAACTTTTAAGCCCAAAAAAGAACCGCAATACAAAGTCCTGCCCGTTCCTTGCACTTTTGCCCCAGAGGATAATGGCTTGGTGCTGACCTAGAAGGGCAGGGCTGTCTGGATCCAGAGTTTGCCTTGGCTAAGTGTGCTGGGTACAATTAAAGGAGAAGTTTTACCTTCAGGGAAGTGTCTGTGGATGCTTTGTAAGCAATAAAAAAGAGAAGGGAGCCTTTCTCAGGCACTGTTTGTTTTGTCCCAGAAAATTTCCCTTTATTCTGACTCGGGGATTGTTTGAAAAGACAGAACAAACAAGAGGCTGTGGGTAACAGAGTCCAGGCTTTTAGGTGTCAGAGGATTTGGTCTCTCTTAGACAAGAATCCTGACAGTCAACTACCCTATAGCTGGACAGGCTTGCTGTAGGAATTTCATCGCAGGATTAGTCGAAAGGGAAGGTTTAACCAAAAGAAGTTGAAACAAGAAAAAGCCTGGGGTTTTGATGTAAAATGATAGCAATCCGAAACTGAGCATCTTTTCTTAAAGCCGGGCCTGGTTTCAGATTAAGAATGGAGTAACGGGCTGAGAGATGCCTCCTCCACCAAGATCAGGAACAGAAGCCCACTGGACCCTCCTCTGTCTGACACGACCCTGCTCCTGTCGGCAACTCCAGCAAAGTCAAGTTTGCATGGACATGGTCAGGCCTGCTAGGAAATCCTACGCTTATGGACTCCTTTTCCACCCAGGCAGGTCCGAGGAAGAACATTATGTCCTGTAACAATATTTCTGTCTCAACATTTGAGAGTTTTCCTGCTTCTCCTGTGGGTTTGTTTGGGAACTTAGGTGCTCCACCAGAAAGCTTTTCCTTAAAATCTCTACTGTTCAATTCCAAGGTCACCCTTGCCCTGCTGACCTGGCTCCCCGCTTCTGTCCCCGCCGCTCAGTCCTACCTGCGGGTGCCCCTCACCTGCAGGCCTAGCTTTACCCAGCCCTGGAGCCAGTCCTGCCCAAGGCCGGAAAGAGATTCAGAGCCTCAGGCCCACCAGCAGATGGGATGTGGAAATGTGTACCTACCCTGGGAGGCCCAAACCTTCTCATGCCCCCCAGGTCATGACCTTTGGCCAAGCCCTGCCACACAGCTGGGTTTCCCCCAGTGCACCAAGGCCCCAGTCCCTGGTCTGCTTTTGTCAGTTCCCCTCTCTGCGGGATGGAGTGGACCCTGTATCTGCCGTCAGGCGCGGGGCTTGCTTTTTCATGGCCTGCTGCCAGGGTTGCCTACGGTCATGCCTGTCCTCCACAAGCCTGCGGACGGCCACCCCTAATACACCTAAGCACCCTATGGCTTAAAGCTTCCCAGACTTCAATGTGCACAAGAATTCCTGCAAGCTTGTTAAGACGGAAGTCCTGTGCCCACCACTGGAGATTCTACTCCAGGTGTCCAGTCCATCCGTTCTGCCCAGTCCTGGGTGACTCTAGTGGAAGAGCCCGTGAACCCCATCTCGGTCAACCCTGCTATGGGTGAGCCATCCCCCAGACAAGTCCTGTACAGCTCTGGATGCCTTCCCTGTTTCCCGCTGACCCTACCTCTTCATATCCCAGGCTGCTTTGCAGTCACGTCACTCAAGGCATGACATCTATAACATTTTAACATGTGTTCTATTGCATGTAAAGCAGGCTGCGGTTATGGGACACAAGTTCTCTCTCAACCCAACATGACTGTAAATTGTACCCTGGCTTCCCAGCCCAGTGTATACACAGGCTTCTACATACATTGGGCATTCAATACATTCTATATCTGGCAGTGACAAGAAGCTCATCTAAGGGATGTACACTGTTAAAGAGGAATATGGTATTGATAATTGCAAGCGTGATGAATTTTTAATAAACAGTAGTCACACAGAAACCGACAGATTAACCTAAGAAGTTTAAATAAAATAATTTTATATTTGTTCCACTTGGTTTACCTTCCTCCCTTTTATGTTGTAGCAGAATACATTTTGATCTGACACCAGAAGGCACTTTCCATCATGGCTTTATTTCAGAAGACCCAGCACCCCATCTGGTGGACCGAGAGCTGTTTGCACAGCTACCCTCTTTACCGTGACACCCTGAGGAGTCAGCCAACCCCGCAACTGTCCAATCCCATTTACTCCCTTGCTGGGAGGGGGTCCAGGCCTCAGACTTGCCTCCCTCCTTCCCTTACCCACTGCTGTGCTCCCTTTCCTGGTCTGTCATCTTGATTCACAGGATACAACATCAGGGCCTGTATTAGCATGGAGAACGGCAGAGAGAAATGCAGGATGTGGGAGAAGCCTTCTGCTTTCTCCTTTCTCTGCAATTATCACTCAGCTGCTTCAGTAAACAGCAAAACTGTTCCCCACACACATCATTACCGTTCACAAGATTAAAATAGTCTGGAGGTCGGGAAGGGGAGCACAGGTTAGCTTGAGTTTTTGAAATGAATTGCTTTCCCTGGCTCAGCCTCCCCTAACCCTTTCTTTCCTGAGGATAAGAGGCCTGGGAGAAGTTAAGGTGCATCTCCTCACTCACACAGGAAAAGATTTGAAAGAGAGACAAAATGAGGAAAAGACAGAGCTCAGCACAGGCCCTCGCTCAGTGTGGGCGAGGCAGGCAGTGGGTCTGGGCTTAGGACTGAGGCTCTCCTGGCACTCTGAACCCATTCCTGGGCCGCGGGCACCTCAGTGCCTTCTCCTCAGGCACGAGGCGTCTGTCCTACCTTCCTCAGCTCAAGTCCAAAATGAGTCTTGGGTGAGCAGCTTCCTGCTCATCTGTTCAGATTATAGTTTTGAGTGTGGGTGCCCACTCCCCTAAGGGGGCAGAAGCTTCCGACACAACCAGGACAGCGTAACAACGGCCCAACAGGCTAGAGCTGAAAGCCTCCTAACAGAGCACCAGGGCCTCCAGGCGCACCCTCACGCTCTATGTGAGTGGTGCCCTGGAGTTGGGTCACACCACGAAAGCCCTAAATGTCAGGGAAGCCTCTCCAGATGAAGAGGTGTTTTCTATGATCTTAACATGTGTCCTGAAAGGGTTCATGAGGATCAGTCATAAACGAACAGATTTCTTGAGGCAGATGTTTCCACACCTGGCATAAAGTTTATAGGACAAAATCATGTGATGAAGGCCAGGAAGGTAACATTATGTGAGTCAGGGCCTAACTAGAGACACATACCACCTGCAGGCCTTCCAATGCAAGTTTTAAAAATGTGCTGGCCAAACAAAATCCATCTGAAGACCAGAGACAACATCCTGGCCTCCAGTTTGCAATCCCTGATCTAGGGGAAAAAACAAAATCAAGAGATCAGAATAAACAAGGGCAAAGTGTTTTGTTCTCCTACTAATTAGCAGCCGACATCCTCTCTCTGCTGTGAAGTATCATTCAGACTACAGAAAATGATCACCACCAAAAGGACACGCTTTCCAGGGTGCTTTTCTGGGTATCAGGACGGGTTCCACCGGCCAGCACCCGCTCTCTATTCTAATCTCCTTTGGGACCAGGGAACATCTGTGACATTAGAAGTACATCTGTGTCCACAGGATGGAGGGTTTTCTTCTATTGAAACTAATTAGCACTGGCCATAATAGAACCCCCATGTCCTTGATACTATTAGTTTGGTATTGTGACAACAGCACTGGCCAGCCCAGTCCTCTGGTACTGGTGAAGACAGGAATAAGCAGACACGTGCTGACTGTGGCCCGACTGGTCATCTGTGTCTGTGCCAGCCCATTGCCTAACAGCATCACTACCATTCCCCATCTGAGAAGACTACAAATTGGGGCTCGATCACATCAGCCTAGATTGGAAATGGATGGAGCTCCAAGCTCAGGGAGCATCTGGACAGAATGATTCCTGCAGCTGTTCCCAACAAAGAGATCACTGGTCCATGGAGACTCTCAATAGGCTTGTTGGGAGCAGATGGGAGAAGGGCTGCCATGGCAGGGTTGGAAGCCAGAGAAGGAAGGGAAACACATGTCAGGCTTTGGGGACTTGGATCAGTATGTGCTCCATGTGGCCCAGTCCCATTAAGATCAATGCCGGGGACGGTTGTGAGGATTTGGGATCTAACTAAACAGCTTATAGTTAGTTGGTTAAAAACATTTTCTTCCCCAAATACGATGTCAATCAGAGGCAACTGGTCAGTTCCTTGTCCTCGTGTTTTCCATACGCAGGAAAACTCCAAGGATATGGGAACAGGAATGAGGGTAGCTCTCCAGTACCTGCATTTTGAGGTTCAGTTAGAGAATCTGTTCAGAAACAGCTGGGAAAGGGAATGCTACAACGAGGAAAGGAAAGGATGGCTGTCAGTCACCCTTTGGTAAATAACCACTGCCATGAGCCTCCCTAGCGCCTCCCACATCACCACCTCGGCTGCGCTGGGTCCCTGGAACCCTCACTGTGTGCTGTTGAGGCCACCCTGGCACCGCTGAGCTCACCAGCCATCCCAGCTTGGTTCCTACGCTCCTGCCCCATCCCCGCAGGTCCCTGTGGCCAAAGCAGGCCTGGGCTCCACAGAGACTCAGTGTGCATCTGATCCCGAGTTGGTGGCTGCCTGACTGACAGCTGCACTCCCCCAAGGACACCCTGGTGTGGCACCGATGGGAACTGCAACCTCTGTAGTAAGGTTCAGTTTAGACCAAGTGAGCTACCCTAGCCAAGAAACACCTATCATCCGCCCAGGGAGAAAAAGTCCAGGGACCTGTGCACGTGGGAAGGTAAAGGCTGAGATGTCACAACCAAGACGAGAAAAGGAAATGCCAGCCTGCTCGGGAAAGTTCCGTATAAACCCCGAGCATTATCGACTCTCTGCCTTTTCTCAGGTGGCCGTTGACTGCCGAGTCAGACGGACAGGGTCCCAGCGGGTGTAGACGTTTTCTTGACCTGTGCATTTTCCGGATTCTCACTCAGTGCTGAGCATGTGCTAGAAGCTCTGTAAGTACAGGCTAATTTCCTCTCCAGAGCACTTGGACTTAACTGAAATAACTTACTGGACTGAAGAGAGTCCCTAGGTGGGAACTTAGGTCTGCCTAAAAGGTAAGAGGAACACGGGGCACCGGTCAGGTGTCCTGCTCTTTAGAGATTAAAGCAGGCCTGAGAAAAATTACGTTCAGGGCTTCCCTGGTGGCGTGGTGGTTGGGAGTCTGCCTGCCGATGCAGGGGACACGGGTTCGTGCCCCGGTCCAGGAGGATCCCACATGCCGCGGAGCAGCTGGGCCTGTGAGCCATGGCTGCTGACCCTGCGCGTCCGGAGCCTGTGCTCCGCAACGGGAGAGGCCACAACAGTGAGAGGCCTGCGTACCAAAAGAAAAAAAAAAAAATTACGTTCAGGCAGAGCCTAAACAGGATTAGGGGAATAGGTCTGAGGCCAAGAAGGAGCCCTCTGCCCTCCTTCACTGGGGCTGGGGCCTTGAGCAACCCTCCACACCTTAACTAAAAAGCAGCGAGCTTCTTTTGTAATGAAGAGTCTGTATTTGATAGCTTATCCAGCCTTGTTCCATTTAAGCCTACAAATAGCAAGAGTGAAGCTTCCATTCTTGGCAGAATGAATGACTGAATGGTCTTTGTGGGAGAGGGAGACCCCATGCCTCTACCCCAGGAGATGTCACAGCAACCGAGCTTTTCTCCTTTGGTTCATCACGTCTATGGCCATCACTGAACTGTGGGTATAACGTGGCAGCCAGGACAGGTGAGCCAGCCAAGGTATTGGCTAGATCTGGGGAGATGATGGAGGCAAAAGTCAGAAGCCACGCAAGTATTCAAGAGGGGGGGAAGGGAGGTCAGAAACCTGGAAAGCAGACCCAAGATGCCAGAGCAAAGCCTCCTTGAGCAACAGACAGCTTTTGGGAGAAAGTGCTTACTGCTCTCCTGCAGGGTTGGAGCTAACCCTCCTGTTAAAGTCGTCTCAGTGAATGAATGAACTGCACCACCCTCTACTCTGAGGGGCAAAGCAGTAACCAAGAGGGAAGGCTTCTTTCCTAACCTCCCACAGATCCAGCTTATTCTGCCTCCTAAACCTCTCTCTCCTCTTCGGTCCCACTGCTGCCTTCCTGATGCAGGCTGCCATCTGGTAGCACGTGGATCAATGGTTCTCAATCTTGGCTGCACCCTGGCATCACCTGGGAACTCCACCCCCGAAGATTCTGATGTCATTGGTCCCGG